>NW_020955033.1:33517188-33574588 GCF_900497805.2 Vombatus ursinus
AGGACCCATGTAGGACGGAGCCTTGAAGGATCCCTTTCCTTTCATGGAAAACTGTAAAATTCTACACATAAATAATCATCACTGTTATTATCATCATCCAAGAAGGGTGATGAACTATCACTCAGAAAAGTTCATATTGATTCTGGATTTCTCATGTTGGAAGTACCGTGCTGTGGCCTCTCCCTCTCCCTCTAGTTCGTCAGAATCTCATTTTTAAGGAGTATTTCCAGGCCAGCCATGTCGTCATTCTTCTCCAAGCTGTACTCGTGACATGCCTCAACTTTGTTTATAATGCCCTCTGCTGGGTATCTTCATCAATTCTACTCTAACCCCTCCCCCCCCTCCCCCCACCCTTTTCAGCTTTCTTTTATGAGCCTTTTTCTCCCAACAGAATAAAAGCTCCTTGAGGACAGCGACTATCTTTCTTTTGGCTTGTATTTATATTCCCAGCACTTAGCACAGCATCTGGCACATGATAAAGACTTGATAGATGCCTATTGATTTGCCTGAGGAATAGTCCAGACAGTTAAAGCAGGGATGTGTGCTGGTAAATTGTTGACAATCAATGGCCTGAAAAAAAAAATGCACTGCAGGACACACTTTTTAAGTTTAACCTGCACTAAAAACCTGGAAAGACTTGTATGGACTGATGCTGAGTGAAGTGAGCAGAACCAGGAGAATGTTGTACACAGTAACAGCCACATTGTGTGATGACTAATGTTGATAGACTTAGCCCTTCTCAGCAATGCAAGGATCTAAGACATCTCCAAAGGTCTCATGATGGAAAATGCTATCCATATCCAAAGAAAGAACTATGGAGTGTGAATGTAGATCGAAGCATACTGTTTTTTTTCCTTCTGTTTTGTTTTGTTTCCTCTTTCTTGTGGTTCCTCCTATTGGTTCTCATTCTTCCTTACAACATGACTAATTTAATAGGAATGTATATGTATAGCCTATATCAGATTGCACACCATCTTGGGGAGGGAGGTGGGGAGGGAGGGGGAGAAAAATTTAAAACTCAAAAGCTTTTGGAAGTGATTGTGGAAAACTAAAAATAAAGAAATTAATTAAAAAAAGAAAAAAACTTAATCTGCACTATTAACATTTTCTCCATCACTTTCTTAAGGCTAGACAATTAACAAAACAATAAATCAAGCCTTGATTTATAGTTTGTTAATTTCTGAAGCGTCAATAATCTCCCTAAAAATTTAATAATTGGCTTTCTCCTTTTTATTATTGTTATTGCTGTGGTTTTTTTTGGGGGGGGAAGGTAATTGAAATTAAGTGACTTGCTCAGAGTCACATAGCTAGTAAGTGTCTGAGGCTGAATTTGAACTCAGGAATGATTGGTTTTCAAGAGCTGGTTCAAGGTGGCTACAGCACACCACTGGATTGGAGGAAAGGGAGAGCTTTATTACAATATCACCAAAGCCAAGGGCAGAGCACAGGGTTGACAGTGTCAAAAGCGGAAGAGATAGATGTCTATTAGAATGAGGACTGAGAAAAGGCTGTTGAATTGAGTACTTCCAAGACAGTCTCTTGATTTATCATAGGGCCGAATGTCTGTAGAAAAGAGGTGTGGCTACTCTTGAAGACTGATAAAGAATGTTATTTTTCATATTGAAGATCAAGATTCCCAGGAGTGTCTGAGTGGTAAAATCTTAAGGCTTTGTGAACGCGACACCTTTAGAATTCACAACAGCTGTTTGGTGATTACATGTGCATTGTGTCTGTGTTAATGGGGAGCTGGAACCAGGAGGAATCAAGAATTTGTTTCAAGGAGATTATGAGGATTTACAGAATTTCCAACATGGTTTGATAGCTGGAGGTCAAAGCTTGAACCAGTGAATCAAGCTTTACTACTGTCCCTCTCATCTTCCTCACTCTCTGATATTCATCACCCTAAAATGAGGCTTGCAGTGAGAAGGAAGACAATAGAGAGACTGCCGCTGACCATAGAAAGGAATGGGGGTGGGGGGTTGGGGTGAAAAAGCAACTTCCTGAGTCTGGAAATAGCTTCATATCTAATCTCTCCAGTTTTCTCCCAAAGTACATCACTCCTTGGTTCCTGGATCACCTCTGACCTTCACCTTTATCAACTTCTTTTTTTTTTTGAGTACTCTATCAACCTACAACCTTCTCCATTCTCCACTCTGCTCTTATCCAGAAAATATGTTTATCCCTCTTCTTCTTAACCTCTTCCCCCACCATCATTTGCATATCATTTATAGGGATGCTTCCAAGTCCGACCCAGGACTAAATGTGATGCCTCTGAGAGCTGAGTTGCCAGAGGAATCCAGACCAGCTTTGACAAAGAGCGTAACAAAAGGCCATCCCTTTCAGATGGATATGTCTATGTAACCAGGGGTGCCCATGGCAGCCAGGACAGTTTCTGGCTGTTCATATGTGCTGGCTCAGGACTTAGGACTCTGGAGATGATGAACTCTCTGGCTGCTTCCAGCTGTGTGTAGGAAAGAATTATTGATCCCTCACTTACCTTTGTGATCTTGCACAAATCACGTAATAATAATGGCTAACATTTATATAGCACCTTAAGGTTTGCAAAACACTTTGTAAATATTATTTCATTTCATCCCCACAATAACCCTATAAGGTAGGTGTTATTATTATCCTTTTTTACAAATAAGGAACCTGAGGCACAATGAGGTCGTGAATTAGCCAGGGTCATGCAACTAGTGAGGATCTGAGGCTGAATTTGACCTTAAGTCTTCTTGGCTACAAGACCATGGCTCTGTCACCCATATCACCTAATTGCCCATTTCACCTTATTTGACCTCAGATTCCTCATCTGTAAAGTAAGGAAGTTGGAGTAGAAGATCTATAATTTATCTTATGAAATATGTAGAAACATCTCGAGGAATCACACAAATGTCTGACTATTAGGTCATAAACTAGAAATTTATATTAGTTATATATCATTGACATCTTTTGTATTCATTTTGACAAAGATGGACCTGCTGTATATGAGGCACTGGTCTAGGTACTAGGGATACAAAAATTTTAAGAAAAAAAACAACAATTCTTGTCCTCAGGAAACTTACTATTGAAGAATTAACTCAGTGCTTGGCTTTTTCTTGGTTTAGCCAAGGCATTTTTGTTACTTCTGTACACAAGTTGAGAATCAAAGTGTCTCACACCCATGTTCTCCCCTGAAGTAGAATATGGCTGGCCAATTTACAACTGGGTTCAGGAGACAAAGCACAAATTGGGTATGGTAGAGTTGAAAGATGAATAGGGTGGGGGGGGGGGATCATGTAGCACAATGGTAGGAGTGGGGAGTACAGAGTTAGATTAATGGAGATGTCCAAGTTGTGGTTGGAACATTCTAGGAAGAAGTACTGAAAATTAATCAAGTCAAATCAAGTTCAAAAGCATTTATTAAGGACTTACTATGTGCTGGGCATCGTGCAAATATAAGCAAAGAGAAAGATAGCTCCTACCCTTAAAGAGTTTAAATTCTAATAGAAGACAAAGACATAAAAGAGGTCCTTCCTCATATTGGTGGTTCTGGGAGGGAGTCACCAATTGGAGAAGAGGCTGCATAGGCAGAAAGAGAAGGCAATTAAAGTATGATGGCAAAGTCAGGAAAATGAAGTATGCTTTCCATTGTCTTGCCGAGGGATAGCATTTCTTTCCACAGAGAACAATTTCTCTTCCTCATTCCCCGCATACCTTCTTCTTGTTAGGAATACTTAGTCTACCTATAGGGGCAGCTAGGTGGTGCAGTGAATAGAGTGTTGGCGGCTTGGAGTCGGAAAGACTCCTCTTTCTGAGTTCAAATTCAGCCTTAGACGCCTTACCAATGACCCTGGGCAAGTCATTTAACCCTATTTGCCTCAGTTTCCTCATCTATAAAAATGAGCTGAAGAAGGAAATGGCAAACCATTTCAGTATGTTTGCCAAGAAAATCCCAAATAGGGTCACAAAGAGTCAGACATGATTAAAAAACTAAACAAAAGTCTACCTATAGGCCTTTGCAGTGATGTCATTCTTTCTGGAACCGAAATTAAGAAAAGCCTAATGTTCTGTTTTCCTATTACATTCTACTACAGAAATACACCACCTACGCAAGTAAGTATAGTCCAAAGAAAGCAGAGAACAGAGAAAACATTAAGAGCTGGGGAGAGCAGGGAAGTCTTTATATACAAAGGTAGTACCTGAACTGAGCCTTGAAGGATTTTGAAAGGTAGAGGTAAGTAAGCAGAGGCTCAGATACACTGTCTGTGTGAATGGATGGAGGCAGGAAACAGCATTTGGAGGTTGGGAAATGACTAGTTTAGTTTGCTTGGGATATTGTGTGTTGAGGAGATGAGAGAAATGGTAATAACCAATAATTTGGAGAGATCCAGAGTTCTCCCTTTCTTCTAAAGTCCTGATTTTAAAAAGGAAAAAGTTCAGTCTCTTGAAGGACATTACCGAAAATAAGATTGAATTAACTCCTCTCGATCTTGGTCAGATCCCACCCAACTTTACGAGTTTAATCTAAGGTGGGAAAGCCCATTGTATTCTTCTCAGGTTTGGGTGGGGACAGATTCTTTGATTAGATTGTCCAAAACTGAGGGTGGTCTGGGCACAGAGATAAGATTCTCTGTCCAAGGGGCAGCCCCTCATTTTAATATAGCCCACCTCCCATTGTGCTAACCAATCACAGTTGTTTGCCCCTCCTCTTCCAAAAGAGCATATAAGCTCTGAGCCCAGCCACCATGATTGTCTTTGATATAAGAGAGGGATGGCCAAATGTCCATCCTTTTGTTAATAATGTGCTGGTCTTATTCATAAAATGATTAAATTACCCAGAAACAACGTCAGATTTTTTAATCGCTTCAAGATTAATGTAAAGTAAGGCTGAAAAGATGGGTAGGAGCCACATTATGGAGGGCCTTAAATACCAGACTAAGAAGCTGTACTTTATTCTGCAGGCAATGTGGAGTCATTGAAGGCTTTTTTTTTTTTAAATAAGTGGGGGAACGACCTGGTCAGACCTGTACCTTAGGAAGATGTTTTTGGCAGCTACATGGAAGAGGGATTAGAAAAAAAAAATGGGACTGGAAGCAGGGAGACTAATTAGGAAGCTATATACAATATTAAAAAACTTCCACTCAAGATTTGAAACTTTCTGACTAGAACCAGTTTGGCCAAGACCCTGCTGAAACAGCATTTCCTTTGTAAGGGTACATAAACTCCGGGATGGTATCATTAGAAGAGGGTGGATATTGAAATACAATCCCCTAAAGACCAGTGGATCTACCCAACATAACTAGGGAAACTAATCCAAGCAGTATAGAAGCGCCTGAACAAACTACCCAGAAATTGACTCTCTTCAGTGGAAACTAATTCGATCTCATCAGTGTTTAGCCTACTCCACAAAGATGACCTTCCCCTGAGGAAAGATAGTGAATTAAACAGTATATTATGCCAGGTAGAACAATCCAGTCACAAGAGGAAGCTATCCAAGGGATGATCAGCTGAATGATGCCTCGACAGTCTGAATATTTGGCAGTGGGGTAACAATTTGAGTTAGCTTCTGGTGAGTAGTCTAATGAGCAGCAATTGGAATTGTAGAGATTGCTGTTTCAGAAGAAAAAGCAGAAGGCCACGGGCAAGCATCCATTCACCTACCATTTTGATAAGCTACAGTATTATGGTTCCCAAGTTGCCAATTCCACTCCTCCAGACCACTAGCCTGCTTTGGGTCCTTGTGCTCATGGACAATTGGATTGGCTAGAACTGGGCAGACACAGGTGCTCTGCTTAATGCGTCCCAGGGGAACAGTTGTTCCTGAGCCTTTTGTCCTGATTATGCAAACAAGACATCCTAGAATTAACATTGCATTTTAAATATTTTCCCCTCAAACGACCCCATCCACCTCCCCAAACTGCTGCAGGCTACAAACTAGACTGCTCCAGTGACCCCCAAAGGAGCCAAGAAAAGGCAGCGGAAGGCCAGTCAATAACTGATTGATAAGATTTAGTGAGAATAGAAGTCCAAGGAAAATCTGTTGCTCTCCTTTCTAACTAGGTTCTTTAAAAATTAAAGAAAAAAAAGCTATAAGCTTAATTTATTTCCTTAGGGACATGCTTTTGTATAACTCTCATTCTATGTGGAGATTTTCTCATCTTGTTGGTATTTTAACAGGAAAAATATCCTTAGAACATGAGTTCTTAACCTTTTTTGTCTGTCTGGTGAAACCTATGAATCTCACCTCAGAACAATGTTTTTTAAATGCATAAAATAAAATACATAGGACGAAACCGATTATATTGAAACAGTTATCAAAATATTAAGGGAAAAGCAACCCAAGCTCATGGACTCCAGGTTATGGACCCCTTCGGGAATCTAATATATTTACATATATATGTATAGCCTTCTCAGCCAGGTCTGGCACTGCCCACATGGTGTGATTTGAGGTCAACCAAAGAAAGCCTTCTTTCCCCCACCTTTTCTTCTTTTTTGTCTGTGAGGGGGCTCCAGTCGTTTAGTGCATAGCCGTCCTTGTTACGATACAAATGTGTTTTTCTGTAATCCAATATCACACGTTCACATTCCAGGGCTCGGACAGGGGTGATAAAATACTTAAGAAATGGGGCACAGGGATTATTTTTTGTTCCAGGAAAGCTAGGTGGGGCAATGGATAGAGTGCTAGAATTGGGTTCTGGATAAATCTGAACTCAAATTCTGCCTCAGACACTTAGTAGTTATGTGACTCTAGGCAAGTCTCTTGATCTCTGTCTGCCTCAGTTTCTTCATCTGTAAAATGGGGATACTGATAGCATCTATCTCCCAGGGTTGTTGTAAGGATCAAATAAGATAATATTTGTAAAGTGCTGAGCACAGTGCCTGGTGCATAATAAGTGCTATAAAATGTTACTTATTATTATTATTCATAATTGTTAATTTGTTCACTTATGTCCAACTCTTTGGGACCCCATGGACCATAGCATGCCAGGTCCTTCTATCCTCTACCATCTCCCAAAGTCTGTCCAAGCTCGTGTTTGTTGCCTCCATGACGCTATCTATCCATTTTATCCCGTTCTCCTTTTGCCTTCAATTTTTCCCAACATCAGGGTCTTTTCCAAAGAGTCGTAGAAGTAGTATAAGCAACTAAGCATGCAGATCCAAGGTAAAGACTGAACTTGAGTTAATTTTCAGGCCATAGAGAATAGCTATTTTTCAAATCAGTTATGTAAAGTTCCTGTTTGTAGTTCTATTACATAAAGGATAGTAATTTTATGACCCTGTGTCCTGTTGAGAACTGTGGTTCAATGAAAATATGGGCCGAGGGTGAGCCTTTACTTGGAAAATATGACTCATGCAATTCACACGTTTGTGAAATTCAAGTGAAAGGTAGAATGCTGGAAGTATCAACTAAGATTCACGTTGGAAAGATTTGTACTATACATTAGCTAGTCCTTCTCCTTATTTTACACATGAGGAAACTGAGTCCAACACGTTAACTGACTCACCAAAGATCATACAAATCATTGTTCACCTGATTAAGGACAGAACTGATTGGAACAGACCTAGACCTCATTTTAAGTCTACAGATAATTTTACTTGATGACAAAAATCCAAGCATGACCCGCATTAATGAATCATTTTGTCTTGGTACTAATCATTTTGTCTTGGTTATATAATTAGTCACAGTCTTTAGCCACAATTTATGCACACAGATCATAGGATCACATAGATTTGGGGCTGAAAGTGACTTTAGAGATCATCTAATTGAGCCGCCTAATTTTATGGATGAGGAGACAAGGGTCTAGAGAGGTTGTTGACTTGTCCAAGGTCACCCAGGGTAGTAAATAGCCCAGCTGACATGTGATCCTGCATCCTCTGTCTCCAAATGCCACATTTTCCCCATTGCTACTTACCTATTAGAGCCGAGAAAGTGAGGTTACAGAAATACAAGTTTATGAAATAATTATCTGTCTGAGAAAATGATGTCTTTTTTTGTGATCTTTGCTTTCTCCTCTCCGATATGAATCTTTGGCATTTTATGACACCAAATTGACATTTTCAGATTTGTAGTTCAGTGAAGCCTCTTTGCACATTTTTTAAAGGAAATGTTGGGTTCTTAATGTTATGCGTGTTCAAGATGAATTCCTCCTAATGGCAAGAAGATCAAGAATCCCAGACATATAGGGCATTTCAAATAAGTTAATAATTAACGGCATCTTTTTTTCTTCAGAATGCAGACATAAATAGAGGCAAAGTCATTTTCAAGTTTAAGTTGCTGTAACCTTCAATGACAAGAACTTGAATTTAGAATCCTTTTCTTCCTTTTTTTTTTTTGCTGTTATTGTTTTTAACTCCTTTTCAGTATATTTAGAAGAAAGGATTTTTGCCATTTTCAACAGTGGTCATGATGTGAATTTACTTTCTAAAGATGATCACAGATTTTTAAGGAAAATATGGCTTTTCCAATTGATTATACCATTCTGCTACTTTTATCTGTATAGATTGGAACCATCCAGCTCAATTTGTTTGTGAAGAATAATGCTATTTAATGATACAGATAATATGCAGTAAATATCTTAAAAATTTAATGGAACACTCAAATTCTAATGAGGTGATTGTATATGAAATTATAGTTTTAGTAAACTAAATTATTCACATTTACATTGCTGGAATTATCTTGGGTTTCATTTCGCATTTCATTTCACTCAATGTTGATGTGTGAAGATGTGGGTTTGGATTCAGGAAGATGCTTATTAGCTGTGAAATCTTGGACAAACAAGTCACTTAACTTTTCAGTGCCTCAGTTTCCTCATCTGTGAAAAATGAGGAAGTTGGACCAGAAGGGTTCTAACATCCCTTCCAACTCTACATCTCTGTTCCTGGGATCCTCTCATTTCAAAAGGAGTTCACAAATAGGCCCACCAACGCCTCAGTTCTTGGCAATGGGTAAGAGGCAAAAGTTTGATTGACATTGCAGAGACAAAGTAAGTTTACTTTGAACATTTTAGGGTTATTTAAAAACTTGTTGGTATTGTTTAGGACAAGTAGAAGGACTGATACAGTTTAGACAGCATGTTTTGTTTGCAAATTTGATAATTCTGATCCCATATTAGCAGAGCATGTGTGTTGAGCTATCTTTCCAATATGGTGATGAATATATGGTGAACCATATGGTAATTCATTTCCATAATGTTTTGCTCAATTACTCTTCTGATGAAATGGCATGAATTTTCAAGATGGTTAGTGATGTACAATAGGCACAAATAGGGGAAACATGCACAGACACAACTTCATAAGCATTGTGCTATCACCAGCTGAACTCATATGACTGAACTGGTGCATTGCTATCCAGAGATGTAGGAACATAGGTGGGAGGGGGAATATTTGCTTTAGGCAACAGCACCAGGGACAAAGCAAAGGGGTGGAGGAAAAGATGAATGTTGGGACATACCTTTCCTCTTACTTCAAACATATTCAAATGACATGTCCTAAAGAACTAAGATTATTGATATGATGTCCTAATGCTATTGGGTGTTTGGCACCAACAATACTAGATACACTTCTGCCTGGTCCAGTTAATATGTCAGCATTCCTTCTTAAGATGATAACTTGGTCAACAGCAAATACTCAATCTGGACCATTTAATGGCCTCCTCCCTCCTTCTTCTTGACCTTAGTCCTAGGGTATTCTAAAGACTAAAAGCATCAGTTACATTATTTGCTTTGCATGTAGTTGTTCTTTAATAAATATTGGTTGAATTGAATTGAATTACATTACTAAAGAGAAATATAGCAGCAAAAGCCTTTTTTTTTTTTGCCAAAGCAATCCATCAATAATGTCTTTACCCTTTTAAGTGTAATCTGCATTATCTTTTCTCCATATCTTTCTTTTTAAAATTTTTATTTTCAGTTCCAAATTCTCACCCTCTTCCCCTCAATTTCTCCACTCATTAAGAAGGTAAGTAATACAAACCCATTATACATGTGAACTCATACAAAAAGCAAAAAAAATAAAGAAAGAGGAAAAAGTATGTTTCCATCAATACTTACAGTCCACTAGTTCTCTGTTTGGTAGTGGACAGCATTTTTCATCATAAGTCCTTTGGAATTGCCATTGGTAATTGTATCGATCCAAGTAGCTAAGTCTCACAGTTTATCATTACGACATTGCTGTTGTTATTTACAATGTTCTCCTAGTTTTGCTCATTTCGCTTTGTATCGGTTCATATAAGTCTTTCCAGGTTTTTCTAAAACCAACCTGCTCTTCATTTCTCATAGCACAATAGTATCCCATCACAATCATATATTACAACTTGTTCAAGCATTCCCCAATTGATGGGCCTTCCTCAGTTCCTGATACTTTGTCACCACAAAAAATTTGCTACTATAAATATTTTTGTATATGTGAGTCCTTTTCCTTTATCTTTAATCTCTTTGGGATACAGACCTAGTAGTCGTATTGCTAGGTCAAAGGATATGCACAGTTTTATAGCTCTTTGGGCATAGTCCCAAATTGTTCTCCAGAATGGTTGGACTAGGTCACAACTCCACCAGCAATGCCTTAGTGTCCCTGTTTTCTCACAGCCCTTCCAATATTTATCTTTTCCATCTTCTGTCATGTTAGTCAATCTGACACGTGTGAGGTGGCACCTCAAAGTCTTTTCACTTCACTTTCTTCCACTGTCAAATGAGGGGTTAGAGAAAGTGATTTCTAAGGGTCCCTTTGTTGTATTTGATCTGAGCTTTGTGGCCTTTTAGTATCATCTTTATTTATATTACTTTAAGTATTGTATATTCTGATCATTTAGTTTTGCTTTCTTCATTCTGCATTATTTCATATGTCTTCTAGTATATTCAAAAACATGATTTGTTTATCTGTTTCACAAATGCTGGGCACTTTCTAGCTTTTTGCTATGACAAATAATAGCACCACTAGTACTTTGTTTCTGTCATTGACCTCCTTGGGGTACAAACCCAGTAATAGATTAGAATAATAATAAAAAAATTACCTTGAATGTTTAACCAATTCACAGCTCTACCAGCAGCAAATTGCAGGCTTTTCTTTCCAGAACCCCTCCAGTATTGAATTCTTCCATCTTCTTTCTACTATCTCCGCTAATGTGATATATGAAGTTATCTCAGAATTCTTTTAATCTGAATTTATCTGATTATTATTGATTTGGGGCCATCTTTCAGATATTTATTAGGTATAATCTCTTTCTGACTTTAGAAGTGCAAGAAACCTCAGAGCTAATTTTGCCCAAGCCTCTCACTTTGCTAATGAAGAAATGGAAACTTAGGGAGGAAAGGGGGAAGGAAAGAGAATCAGCTTTTATTAAGCACCCACTATGTGTCAGGTACTGTGTTAAGTGCTTTACAAATATTTCCTATGTCATTCTGTTCATTGGTAGCTATAGAAACTGTCTGGCATGAAGGACAGGTAAGATTACATCTTCATGCCAGACAATTTCTATTGTCTTCTGATCTCCAATGAAGTCCTCTTTTCAGTGCCTGTCCTTTAGATACTGTCAAAATGGGGAGAAGATTTAGGAGGTTACAATAGTAACTCTTTCCCCCTTATCTTTTCTTTTTCCCTTTCCCCCTCCCCTAATAGATACTGTAAAAATCACATTATGCCGAAGGGTTTTTATGGGAAAAAGGGGAAAAGGAGGTGTTGCTAAGCAGGTGATTGTTTTGAGAACATTAATGATAATAATAATAATAATAGCTAGCATATATATTATCATTAATAGCTTAATGTTTGCAAAGCACTTTACAAATATCATCTCATTTTATTCACCCAACAAACATGGGAGGTAAGTACTATTATTATCTCTATTTTATAGATAAGGAAAGTGAGGCAGACAGAGGTTAAATGACTTGCCCAGTGTCACACAGCTGGTAAGTATCAGAAGCAACATTCGAATTCAGGTCTTCCTGACTCCAGGCCCAGCATGTTATTCATGATGCCACCTAGCTGCCTCATTAAAAGAAAAAAATTCACTTTTTTCCTTTTAACTCATAAACGTGCATAAGTTTGGAACATTTCCTTTTGTGTGTTGAGGAAGATTATATCTTCATGCCAGACAATTATATAATTATTCTCCAATAAGTTGTCCAGAAAGAAAAGGTCTAGGGGCTATTAGGGTTTCTGAGAGATGGGTAAGCATTAAAAGATTTTAATAAAAAGAGAAATTATAAATCCATTTCCACTTAACAGGGTCTTTTAAAATCTCCTCCTGAGGATTATGTCTATGGACAGTAAGAAACCTTGAGAGCAAACCATTTCACAAGACCAGGCTGCATGCCATCTGTAATTGTCTGCAGTTATTCTTGGTCTGCGGAAATCTCTTTCTAAGGCACATTACCTGTGGTTGTATCATTTTGCTACTAAATAATAGCTCATTAAGCCTGGCAGAAAAAGGCCTCTGGAAAGAAAAGGAAGCCAAATTCACTTACAGGAGATCCTGCCCCCTCTCAAAAAATGAACCACACGGACTGGGCTTCAGAGAGAAGTGATAAATTGGAACAATCAATAATGCTGGAAAGAAAAATATGAATTTAGACAAGAGAATTGTCTTACTAATTTGTGTACTGTATCAAAAAGAGAGGCCAATAACTCCTTATTGATTTTCAGAAGAGGTATAATTGAAGTCATGGTTTGAAAAGTGAGGATATGGGCCAAAAAATGCACCTGGAGACATGAACTCACCTTGGTGACAGAAAACTTGGCCCTGTCGACACAAACAAGTCACTGAGCTCCCCGTTATGGGTGCACAGGCACTGTTTGCAATTGTGTGGGCAAACAAGGAATTTCTTAGTAAGTGACTGTGGGATGTCTTGCAGAAAACAACTCCTTGTTTTGGAAGTCCGGGTCCGCAAAGTTAACAGCAGATTAGGGAATTTCCTGCTTAGGATTGATTTGTATGTATGCTGAACAAATCCTTGTAAATTCCAGAAGGTTTCCACGGGCCAGAACTGTTCGGTTTTTTTCAAGGTTTTCTCTTTACATAAATACTCCAATGGACCTGTGATTTCATTGATGTGGACATTTCCTCCAACGAACACAGAATCACAGAATTTGAGAGGTGAAAGGGACATCTGTGGACCCCTAGCCCACCCTTTACATTAAAAGAATCCTAATAAGTAGATGGACAGCCTATACTGAAGACCTCCAAGGAGGGGAAACTCCCAATTCTCTCTCTCTCTCTCTCTCTGTGTGTGTCTTATGGAAGCATTTATTTTTTTAAATTCAGTTTTACTTTCAGGTCTTCTTTTGTCTTATGGAAATATTCATTTTTTAAAATTCAATTTTATTTTCAGGCCTGAATTCTCTCTTTACTACCTCCCTCTCCTTATCAAGACAGGAGAAAAAAAAACACTTAAAAATACATAATCAAACAAAAAAATCCCCACATTGTTCATGTTCAAATATATAGATGTCTCAAGTTGTACTCTGAGTCCATCACATCTCTATCTGAAGGTGGCGAGAATCTTTCATCACGAGTCCTCTAGAATTACGGTTGGTCATTGCGTTGATCAGAGTTCCTGTATTTTATAGTTGTTTGTATTTACAATATTGTTGTCATTGTATAAATCGTTCTCCTGGTTCTGCTCACTTCACTTTGCATCAGTTCATACAAATCTTTCCAGGTTCCTTTGAAACCATCCCTTCCATCACTTCTTACAGTACATTAACATTCTATATAACATTCTATCACATTCATATACCATCACTTGTTCAGCTATTTCCTAATTGATGGCCCCCACCCAGTTTCCAATTCTTTGCTACCACAAAAATGAGCTGCTATAAATAGTTTTGAAGACATAGGTTTTTTTCCTCTTTCTGGTTTGGTGATTTCACTGGGTCAGTTTAATAGCTTTTTGGAAAGAGTCATATTCAGCTCTTCATGATCTCATTTGGGGTTTTCTTTGTAAAGATACTGGAGTGGGTTGCCATTTCCTTTTCCAGAACATTTTACAGATGAGGAAACTGAGGCAAACAGGGTGAAATGACTTGACCAAGATTACACAGATAGTAAGTGTCTGCACCAGATTTGAATTCACAAATATAAGTCTTCCTGACTCCAAGCCTGGCACTCCATCCACTGCACCACCTAGCTGCCCCAGCCTTTAAGATACTTGGAAATAACTACCCCATGCCCCTGAGTCTTCTCTTCTCCAGGTTAACAATACTTGGTTCCTTCCTCTAATCTTCATTTGACATGGAAGAGTCTTGATTCTTCATGCTATTGGTTCCCTTCTGCTGGATTCTATCTAGTTTATCAATGTCTTTCTTAAATAGTGGCACCCAGAACCTAAGAAGAGGTTCAGGGGCAGCTAGGTGGTACAGTGGATAGAATGCAAGGGCTAGAGTCAGGAAGACTCATCTTCTTGAGTTCAAATCCAGCCTCAGACACTTACTAGCTGTGTGATCTTGGGCAAGTCACTTAACCCTGTTTGGCTAAGTTTGCTTACCTATAAAATGAGCTCAAGAAGGAAATGACAAACTACCCCAGTATCTTTGCCAAGAAAACCTGAAATGGAATCATAGCCAGACACGACTGAAAAACAACAAAAGAACCTACGAGAAAGCCTACTCCTGGAAGTCATACCTTTTTTTTTTTTTTTTTTGTGAAGCAATTGGGGTTAAGTGACTTAACCAGAGTCACACAGCTTGTGAATGTTATGTATCTGAGGTTAGATTTGAACTCAGATCCTCCTGACTCCAAGGCCAGTGCTCTATTCACTGCACCACCTAGCTGCCCCTGTCATACTTTTTTTAACAAAGCTGGCTGCCACATGGCTGACTCGTACTGAGCTTGCAGTACACTAAAACCCAGAACTTTTTCAGAATCATTGTTCTCTATCCTGGTCACTCCCTTCTGGTTCTTGTTAAGTTGAGTTTTTATATCCTGGTTAAGACTTTACATTTCTTCTATTGAATTTCCTTCATCCTATTAGAACCAGATCAATGTTGCAGCCTGTCAAGATCTCTTTGGATCTCAAACTCTGTCTTGCAATGTGTTAGCTATTAGCAGATGTGTGTATCATCTAAAGATTTAATGAGCATACTGTCTATGCATTTATCTAGGTTATTGAAAATGGCATTAAATAGCATAGGGCCAACCATAGTTCCCTGGTGGTATTCCAATGGAGACCTCCCACTGCATTGACATTGAAGCATTGACAATTACTCTTTGAATCTGGCTGTCCAACCAGGTCAGAATCCCTTTCATTATGTTCTTGTCTAATGCATGTCTCTCCATCTTTATCACATATTTAATATAACACTTTATCCAAAGCTTTGATAAAATCTAGCTTTATTCTAATCACAGCACTCCCTGCATCTGCTGAAATAGTAATCACCTGAAAAAGAGGAAATGAGCATAGTCTAACAAGACCTGCTCTTCATACAGCTATGCTGGCTATTTATAATTGCTGGTACCCTTCCAGGATGTCCTTCAAACCTCTCTTCACTTATTTGTTCTTGAATATCCTCAGAAATCAAAGCCAAAGTCATTGGCCTACAGTTTGCAAGTTCCATTCTCTTGAAAATCAGGGGCATTCACCTTTCTCCAGTCTTGTTTTTCCCTAATCTGCCAAATTTTATTTATAATTTATTTAAATTTATTATTTATCTTCAACATTCTCTTCTTCTTTATTTTGAGTTCCAAATTCTTCCTCTTTCCCCTCCCACTCCTCCCATCACCCACTGAGAAGTCAAAGAAAATGGTATCAACCATACCTGTGAAATTTTGCAAAAAACATTTCTGTATCAGCCACAAAGCAAAAAAAAAAAAAAAAAAGAAGAAAAAGAAAGAAAAAAGAAACAGAGAAAAACCATTCTTCAACATGTACTTAGCATTCCCTAGCTCTCTTTCTAGAGGTGGACAGCCTCTTCTCCTCATGAGTCCTTTGGAACTGTCCTGACCCACTGCACTGACCAGAGTAGCCAAGTCTTTTACAATTGGTCATCATCACAATATTGCTTCCACTGTGTGCAATGATCTCCCAGTTATTCTCACCTCATGCTGTATCAGTTCATACAGCTGATCTGCAAATGTTATGGACAGTGACTAAATAGTAACATCAGTGAGTTCTTTCACTCCCGGAGAATATAGTTCATCTGTACTAGGTGACTTTAATTCATCCAGAGCAAGTAGGTCCTCTTTTAATATCTCCTTCTGTGTCATGGGCAGGTAGGTGGTACAGTGGATTAAGTGCTAGGCCTGAAGTCAGGAAAACTCATCTTCCTGAGTTCAAATTTGGTCTCAGACACTTACTAGCTGTCTGACCCTAGACAAGTCATTTGCCTCAGTTTCCTCCTCTATAAAATGAGGTGGAGACGGAAATGGCAAGAAATTCCCAGATGGGGTCAAGAAGAGTAGGACATGACTAAACAACAACATTTGTCATGGATGACACCTCTTTGTTTCCCATTCTTATTCTGTCATTTCTATTGCAAGATTATTCTCTTTGGCAGAGAACAGAGAAGGAAAATAAAAAATGGACAATTCTCCCCTTTATTTGTTGTTACTTATCAACCTCTCCTACAAAGTAAAGATAATAGATCCCTTCTTTTTCCATCCCTTTTCTCTAAATATAGCCAATGCCACTTTCTATCCTTTCTTGTTTTCCTAAACCCCTTGGCCCATTCTTTAGCATGACCTTTAGCATTCCTGAAACGACTTTTTACAAGACAGTGCCATAGTTTAAAATTCATCCTCTATTACCTAGTCTTATGTTCATCTTCTGTATGTTAAAAAAAAAATCTAAGTCTGTTGCTGATCTACCTCTATATACACACAGATCTATTCAGACAAATCTATTTTTTCTTCCTCATTGGAATGTTTTCCCCTTTATGTTTTCAGACTTTCCTTCTTGAGCACATCTCAAGCACCAAGCACAGTGCCTGGCATGTAATTGGTGCTTAAATATTACCTTATTAATCCCTCCTGGCCTGACTTCCGCTATAATATTTTATTTTGAGGAGAAAAGATTGAGCAGACCACCCCCCATCCATGCCTGCTAATCCTGTTTAATTATTGTGTCTTGCTTGAAGTTTCTTGCAGGATTGTCCGGTCAATGTTCTGGGGACCTTTTCTTGACACATCACTGGAGTACAAAACCTATTCGTCGTTTAGCCCTTACTCTCAACACAATTGCTCTTTCTTTTTTTTAAATCACACATTTCTTTGATGATATTGTTTATACCACCTCTCTTTCATAATTCTTTGTTTACAAAGAATTTCAGAGGTAGTAGGATGGCATAGTAGATTGAGCACTGGTCCTGGAATCAGGAGACTTGAGTTCAAATCCATCCTCAGAGACTTACTAGCTGTGTGACCATGGGCAAGTCACTTAACCTTTGCCTGCTTCAGTTTTTTTTTTTAACTGTCAAATGAGAATAATAATAGCATCTACTTACCAGGATTATCATAAGGGTCAAATGAGATCATAATTGCAAACCAAGATTTGTGAAGAATGTAGTATTTGTAAAATGGGAATAATAATAACACCTACTTCCCAAGGTTGTTGCGAGTATCAAATGAGATAGATAGTATTTGTAAAGCACTTAGTGCAGAGGGGCAGCTAGGTGGCACAGTGCACAGAATGCCAGGCCTGGAGTTAGAAAGATTCATCTTCCTGAGTTCCTGAGTTCAAATCTGGCCTCAGACACTTACTAGCTGTGTGACCCAGGGCACACATCTGCAAGTAATAACTACACACTGGATAACGGAGTTTGAGATCCAAAGAGATCTCAAGAGGATAGAACATTGATCTGGTTCTAATAAGATGAATGAAATTCAATAGAATAAATTTAACTCTGTTTATCTCAGTTTCTTCATCTGTAAAATGAGCTGGAGAAGGAGATAGCAAACCACTCTCTTTGCCAAGAAAACCCCAAATTGATTCAGAACTGAAAAATGACTCAACAGCCACACTTAGTGTACTACCTGAAAAGTGGTAGGCTCTTAATGAATGCTTGTTTCCTCCCTTCCTTCCTTCCTCCCTCCCTCTCTCCCTCCTTTCCTTCCTTCTTTCCCTCCCTCTCTTCCTTCCTTCCTTTCTTCCTTCCTTTCTTCCTTCCTTTCTTCCTTCCTTTCTTCCTCTCTTCCTTCTTTCCTTCCTTACTCCCTCCCTCCCTTCCTTCCTTCCCTCCCTTCCTCCTTCCTTCCTCCTTCCTTCCTTCCTTCCCTGCTTCCCTCTTTCCTTCCTTCCTTCTCTTCATTGCCTTCCAACGATTCTCAATTTAAATTCTTTGGAGATCAC
Source organism: Vombatus ursinus (assembly GCF_900497805.2). NCBI lineage: Eukaryota > Metazoa > Chordata > Mammalia > Diprotodontia > Vombatidae > Vombatus > Vombatus ursinus. Next base: position 33,535,443 of record NW_020955033.1, read on the forward strand.
AATGTTTCATGAACCATTCTGCAGTTTCTACTTGATCCACTATCTCGAAGACATTTGAATTGATCGCTGAGATGTAACCCTACAATCTCTCTCCTGAGGTATACATGGCACCTACATACCACATCATCATATGGTCTAGATTCAGTTTTGGCAAAGCTTCACTTTATCACTATGTCAGCTGTGGCTGAGTTTGCCTACCATAGAAGTATAGTACTGAGCAACAATTTGTCTTCTTTTCTTTCCCCTTTCTTAAAGGATGGTGAAAACATCTTACTCATATAACCTTGTAACTCTCCCAACTCTAGGAAGAAGGAAAGAAAAGACTTCCATGGCGGTTGGGTTAAAGTTGCTTTTTATACATCACACAAAATTCACACAGGAGGTCATCAGATCTCAGAAGTGGCATCTTTTTTTATTCTTTGCCATTATTTCCTCTCATCTGAACAGCTAGCCTAAGTGATTATATGAGGAGTCACAAGTAACATGGATTTCAAAAAGATATTTAACCCAACAGGTAAGATGGATATTTAAAGAGATTTTATTTCCTCTTTCCTATATTAATCATAAATATAGCCAGCAGGAGCTAGTCACCTAGAAGTTCACTGAGTATATCACATTTAGTAAGACTTTATTAACTGTGATGCATTTAAAAATTTTCCCAAATATCATGTTGCAAACAGTATTTATCCCTAAGACCTTTTCCTCTTTTATCCTATCACTTCAACACCCAATTGAAAAACAGTACCAAGACAAGACAGGGTCAGGAACCAAATCATTCATCTAGACTTCCAGCTCTGTGAAGACAGATCTTGTATGTCAGTACTATGAACTTCAAAAGAAGCAGAAGAAAAGGAAGAACCAAAAATTGATCATCTGCTTTGTACCATTGTGGTCCAGTGCTTACCACAGTGCCTGGAACATAGTAGCTGCTTAATAAATGTTCACTGACTGAGTGGTCATGGTCTAAGGAAGGGGCAGAGGGGAGGAACCTAAAGCCCCCAATTCATACAGTATCGACTTGAGTAGTAAGTCTAGGGAAAAGGGTAAGAACTGAAGATGGGGAGCGAAGATTCAAGAGTGAATAAAGAAAGGGACAAAGAGGTCAGAAATCCACACATATTGACTAGATTGACAGGAGTGTCTGCTTTCTTTTAAGAAGAGTTCTGCATTGAAGCAGTCAAAAGTCTACCCCCAGCTGGTAGGTTTCCAAGGTCAGTGGACGATGAGCCCCAGAGGTTCCACTAGGGATACAAAAGCCTAGGAGCTCCTCAAAACCCTCTGAATTTTCCAAGGGAAAAATTTGGAAGTAAAGAAAGCTGTCCATCCTATCTGCATAAAAATGTAAGGATGGGGGTCCACCCCATTCCAAAAAAATTATAGGAGTTCCAGTCACTGAATTGCAACAATCCATTGATCAGTGCTATTAAGTAGGGTGGTAGAAGTCTATCAATTTGATAACTGAATGACAGCACACAGTAAATGTCATATAATTGGCTGACACTTCTGGGCCTGTGTATAAGACAGCAAGCCAATCCAGCACCCGGAATTCCAGCAGCAATGAGTTAAGTGGTATTTGAATCCAGTGGTGAAGGATTCTTGAGTAGACAATGACCTTGGGAAGTGGCAGGAGGGCGGGGAGGATCAAGTGTTTTTTCTCCCCTCACCCACTACCATTGACTGTGGAACTTATAAAGGTCAGAAGAGTCAGAGGTCCTATGCCAATAGTCATGTCCCCTGACAGTAGTGACAGCACCTACATTAGGAGCTGAGAAACACATTGAGGATCTGCTAGGCAAGGTGAGGAAATACAGCTTCAGGACTCTACAAAGGCATTGACTCTAAGCCCAGAAGAAAACTACCCCTAAAACGATCTTCATGAGGACTCCCAAAAGGGCGGAAATGACTTTCAGGAACCATGAGCTGTGAGTTTATCCTTTGGCCATGTGTACTTTCTAAGTTTGAGCCCACTTTCCCCAGGAACCTTGGATGTACAAAGGGAAAATATATCCCTTGTTTGGGGAGATATTTTGTTCTAGCTCTTATTTTTGGCGTTCTTTCCCTCCCCTCCTTGATTCAGCTTCCTGGCTTCCCAGGCTTTCCTCAAGTCTCAGCTAAAATCCTATCTCCTGCAAGGAGCTTTTCTTAGTTCTTCTTAACACTTGTGTCTTTTTTCTGAGATCATCTCCAATTTATTATGTATATATCTTTTTTGCATATACTTTTTTGCCTATCATCTCCCCCATTAGATTGTGAGCTCCTTGAAGGCAAGGACAATTTTTTCCCCTTTCTTTGTATCCACAAGTCTTAGCACAGTGACTGGCACATAGTAGGAGCTCAATGAATTCTTGTTAACTTTATTCTACCACATTAGTAAATTCTCTTTTTCAAATTTAGTTGTCTGCCTGGTATGTCAGATAGGGGCTCATCAAGGCAGTTCTAAAAAAAAATCCCTAACTTCTCAGGCTTGTACCTAGAACACTGAAGGAAATGATAGCTACCTGCCTGTCCTTGGAAATAACCTTGGGGAGGAAAGGGGTGGGTAGGGAGAGGGTAATGTGCTACAAAGGCAAATGCCTCTTCGTCATTTATTTACTGAAGCAGTTTCTTAATATAGTGCCTTGCACATAGTAGGTATTGTCTGTAGAATTGAATAGAATTGTGTTGCTATCACCTTTACGTCTTCAGTATTTCCCTCTGTGTTCTGCTCTTCCAGTCAGATGCTCCTTCTTGACATGAAATCATTTAAATACAGGGTCAGCAAGAACCATAGTTCTTGTAGGACGTGGCCTACATTCAGTCTGACTTCTCACTCTACTGTAAACAACTGATCAAAGTGTGGTTGCCCCTGAGAGTCAAGGAAAGAGATAGAAGGCGTCCCTTCTTCCCTCACTGACATCAAAGGGCGTGTCATTTGTTCTCTGAGGCTAGAAAAGGAGGGGAAAACTACATCTTTGACAATAGCATTCAGTTATGCACTGCCCTTACTAGTTCCAAGTATTTTACAAATATTAACTCATTAATCACACTCACAGTGGCCATTACATTACTATTATGCACATTTCTCCAGGTTTTCAATAAGCTGGTGGATTGTTAGCATTCTCTCACACATTGATGGTTTCATCATTTTAAAAGATAGTTTTCTCATTTCCAAATATGCGGGGTATGTGAAACCCCTCGGATTCCAAGAACCGAAATTGGTTTCCTTATTGCATTTTTGCCCCTCCATTTCCTGTGCACAACAAGGGGCTTTGGTATTTGTTTTTACAGCTTTTTTCCCCCTTTGTGATAATGCGCATGAATGCTGAATTAAAAAAAAAAGTAATAAAACAATTGAACAAAAGTCATACTGAGTCTTGAACTTCACAAATATCAACAATTTTAAAGGTGCAGTCCAGACTTGTGTGTTCTACATTTGGTAGAATCAGAATTTGGTCTTTTTTTTTATCGCTCTGATTTTGTGAATTTACATAAGGCCAATTTCACATCTTGTTTCTCCTACCTACCTGACCTTCTTTAATGAAGAATTCCTGCTTCCCTAATGGGAAATTTGGATGACTGAACACACTGTCATTTTCAGGACTAAGTTGGAGGATCAACTCAATCTGCATTTGAAAAGAGGAGGGTGTGGGAACTCAGTGGTATATAATTTAACAGTCACTACATGCTGTGCAGACTGCTATGAATTATCACCTTTTCCCTTGGTTCTCAACAGCATATTGTGTTACCTCAGCTCTATGATACACTTGCCAATGCAATCTCTGCCTTCCATTTTTCTCCCGTTGCGAAACATCCCATTTTTCTGCTTTGTGCTGAGTTCTGTCCTTTGTTGCCTTTCTTCAGATCGAGCCATCACACATCCCCAGGCAAAAATGAGGAGAGCCTATGACTGCATCCTTGCTGGCTATCTGATCAAATGAAATTGGGGAAAAGGCTGAACTGAGTAAAAGTTTTATTTTTGTTTGTATGTTCATATATATATATATATTTATATACATATATATATATATATGTATGCTGTAGTGTTAGGCACTGTCACAGTCTGGTATTCAGAGTAAGAGAACGGAAATCCCCCAGGAAAAGCAGAGGAAGGTTAACACGGGGCATGCAGCAAAGCGTGTTCAATGGTGCATTACCACATGGTTTGAATTTTGAAAAACATGCCTCAGGCACACCTAGCTAGATTTTCTTTTGGTGCGTTCTTTTGTAGTACTTTGCCTGCTCTTTTCCATTATGGGTCTCCTGAAATCTAGCCAAGGTTTGAGGTATATTAGGAGGCAGTATTTACTCAAATCCATAGCTCGGGAGTCCCCGTGGATGCACTTCATTTGCCAGCCAACCACAAGATGTGTTAATGACGTTTAGTTGTTTCAGTCATGTCTAACCTTTTGTGACCCCATTTGGGGCTTTCTTGGCAAAGATATTGGAGTGGTTTTGCCATTTCCTTCTCCGGCTCATTTTACAGGTGAAGAAACAGGTAAACAAGATTAAGTGACTTACCCAGGGTCATACAGTTAGTAAGTGTCTGAGGTCAGATTTGAACTCAGAAAAATGAGTCTTCCTGACTTCAGGCCTAGTACTCTAACCACTACACCATTTAGCTGCCCTAAAAGATGTGTCTGTTAAAGCAAAAGAAACATATTTAAACATCACAGCAAACTAAGTGACCAGAAAGATTTTCCCCACATGCAAGGGTACATTCTCCCACCAGTTACCGCACACACACAGGGAATTTGCATGGCTAGGGAACATGTGTAATCAGAGAATTCACATGGACGGACATATCTATGGTTGAAGAACACACATGGAAAAGCATAGGGAATATGTGTGCTCAGGAAGTATTCATAGTTAGGGCAACGGACTCTGCTTAAGTGGAGCTAGTATACCCACTGCCTCCACCTCTATTACAGAACAATCAATGTCCTCTGATGGCACCATTGGACTTTGAGCTCAGAGTCATTGGACGTGGTGTCTCTGTTGATTTTCTCTACTCTTCTCCGTGGGAATCTTCACTGATCTTTCTTCTAACACCTGCTGCTATATCCTCTGATTTAAAGCTACAATTGCAAGAATCTCATCTCTTTTAGTGATAGCCCAAGGGGTATTTCAAATCTTTTATGATTTGAGACTCTCTTCAATTACAGGACAGCTCCCTACAGAAGCTCTCAGGCCTTAAAGTCTATCTTTGAACTCATCTCCTGTAGTCTCTGACAGAATCTCTTCATTTTAAACCAGGGGTTCTTAACCTGAGGCCCTTGAAATTGCTTTTAAAAATATTTTGATAACTGTATTTCAATATAATTTGTTTTCTTTGTAATTTTGTATATTTTATTTTCAAGATTTAAAAGGATTATTCTGGGAAGGGGTCCAAGAATTTCACCAGTCTATCAAAAGAAATCCATAACACACACACACACACACACACACACACAAAGGGTCTAAGATTTTATTTAAGGTGTGGCAAGAATATCTCTTTTTACTTTTATTCTGCTCCTGTTTGCCAGCATTTATCCTTGCAAATCATTCTAGAAACTCCACTTAGCAAAACTGTAAATAAAGGAGCTAGGTGAAGAAGTGAGATTACTTTCGACCACCATCACGTCCTGTCCTCGCCTGGATCCGTGTAAATTGCCTCAACTCCCCTAGAAGCCAAGTCACTAACTTTCTACACTTGTAAGCATAGTGACTAATACGTTACACTATGCCACTCATAGTTCTGAACAAAAGTTTCTACAAAAAACTTTTCCTGTGTTTGCTTCATTTTGTCTATTTACCAGTTCCCTTCCCTCCCAGACACACTCATTACACCATAGCCAAAAGTGAGACACAATTGCTTTTGACAATAGTCCTCTCTCACCTGTGTTACACAAAGGTGCTTTGGTCATCTTCTCAGGGAACTGGGATTTCTTCCAGGCGTTCTGAGGCAATGAAGTACATATCATCCCTATGTGGGGTCAACTCACAGTTTAAGAAGCACTGGAGGGATCTTGAGTGGTAAAAATTTAAAAAGCCAATCACTCCAGGTATTGTCCTGAAGGTGCTTTCAGTAAGCCTATAGAATTAAGCTTAAATCCCAATACTTTTAATTGACAGTTTTCTATTATCTACCATATTTAAAATTTATACATACATATGTAGACAGATAGACATGTATTTCTACAGACATGAAAGTTTCTCTCTATATATGTAATTCATAAAATTGTTATCTTTGTGTATCTATCTGTGATTTTTTGCCTTCTTTGTTGTATTTTAAACAATTGGGGCAGCTAGAGGGCCAGGCCTAGAGTCAGGAAGACCTAAGTTCAAATCTGGCCCCAAACACTTAATAGCTGTGTGACCCTGGGCAAGTCACTTAATCCTGTTTGCCTCAGTTTCCTCATCTGTAAAATGAGCTGAAGAAGAAAATGGCAAACCACTACAGTATCTTTGCCGAGAAAATCCCAAATGGGGTCACAAAGAGTTAAACACAACTGAAAACTGACTGAACAACATTTAAAACAATGTTTTCTTGATGTTTTTTTTTTTTCACTTCTATCATTAACCACTATCCCACTTCCCTTCTCTATCATCCCCTAATAGAAGCCCTTCCTTGGAATAAATATGTATGGGTAACCATAAAATTATCACATTGGCTGTGTCTGAGAAGGCATGTGTTTCATTCTGTACCTTTCATCTGTCATTTCTCTGCCAAGAAGTGATAGATATATTTCATTATCAGTCTTTTGAAGTCATAATTGGTGGTGCCTTTGGTCATAGTTCTGAGGTCTTTCAAAGTTGCCTCCCTTTATTATGGTCATCACATAAACTATTTTTCTGGTGCTGCCCCTTTCACTTTATATTAGTTAATATAAGTCTTTACATATGTCTCTGAATCTTTCCTATTCATTGCCTGTATGGAACAATGAAATCTTGTAATATTCTCATACCACATTTTGTTCAGTCACTGCTCAACTGATGGGTACCTATTTTACTCATTTTCAGTTACAGACAGCAGTGATTTCTATCCACCTATTTAAGAGTCCTTAGAATATTAAGTGTAAGTTAAACTATAAATAATAAATTGCAAATATAAGTTAAATATAAAAGAACAATAGTAGACTAGTGACTTGTCCCAAGACCATTTCTATCTGAACTCCATCATAATAAATGAGAACTGAGTTACACAATAATAATGGTAAAAAAAAAACCGAAAAGCCCCAAAACCTCATTTACATCCTACAACACTTTTCACAGAATCTAAGACTGAGAGCTAGAAAGCATCTTAAAGGCCAGTGAATTAACCCTCTCATTTTACAGCTGAGGAAACTGAGGTTGAGAAAGATTTAAGTGACTTGCCCAGGGTTATATAGCTAGTAATCTGAGGCAGGATTCAAACTCAGATCTTTCTGCTTCTTAATTTATATTAATTATCGCTCTACCTAAAACAAAAGCAAAAACCTCAAAAAAAGAGGTAATCTATGGGGTGAATGGCTTAGTGAGAGTGGCTTGATTAGAAGGCATGATGGGCCCTTCCTGTGGGCTTCTTAGCACCACTTAGGACCAGGCCCAACTTAAGAAAAAATAAAAGGCCTCTGCTTCGGGGAGTCAAGTTGAGTTAGGAAAAGTGGCAAACGTCTTTGTTTTTGTTTTTTTCATTTTTGTTTCACAATCTCCTATGGATTGATTCACTTGGCTCTGAATTCTCTGACTGGCAACTGACTTACCAGTTGGTGCTATACCATGGGAACCAAACTCGACTGCTTTTTTTCTCTTCCTTTTCAAATTTTGGCTGCTTCTCCACACTTAGTCATTTCTTCTGCCTGCCCCAGCTGAGGATTACCCTTAATTAAAAATGATAGTTGAAAGTTATAGGTTGCTATAAGGTTTGCAGAGCACTTCCTATTCATTATTTCAACACTGTAGCTAAGTTTTATTATCCCTATTTCACAGATCAGCAGCCTGAGGTTTGCAAAGGTTAAATGACTTGCCCATGGTCATATGGCACTTAATTTTTGGTATTTCTTCTACTTCCAAATTCATCTATCTCTTTCTCTCACACTTTCTCTCTCTTCTTCCATTTGGTATAAGTTTCCATAATTACTGGAATAATAATAAATATAAATAAATAAAATAATAATAATTACATACCAGTCTGTCTAGGCAGGCATGAGAGATAGTGAAAGATATCTCCATTTTTCAGATGAAGACAATATCGGTCTTTTAATGACCTTATGTCTTAATAACCATGTGGCCTAGTTGATCATTGTAATTCCAAAATCCCCTTGAATTTCTCTTTTAATTTGAAGAACACTTTTAGTTTTTTGTTAACTTTCAGATGACTGACTGGGGCTGAGCTAATTATATAATCATTTCTTCTTGAGCTCAGGTTATCGTTTCTGTGTCTATCCACTTCAGCAATGTCCTTTAGATCAAAGGTTCTTAACATTTTTTGTGTCATGGACCTCTTGAGTAGTCTGGCAAAGTTTCTGGACCTCTCTTATACAATGCTTTTAAATAATGGAAGGAAATGCTAAATTTCAATTAAAGAATATGAAAAATAAAGATGCATCTTTTCCCATCCAAGTTTATGGACCTCCTGAAATCTACCCACAGATCCCTTGGGTATCCCTGGACCCTAGGTTCAGAACACCTGTTTGTAAGGTTCCTTAGAGGATTGTTTCTGAGAATTCTATTGTTCTATACCAGAGGAAAAACAATGCATTTACATAGGGAAATCACACAATTTCTGACGACAGTTAGAGAAGGAACATTCTTCATAAGCTCAGGTTAAACTGTTTTTCTTAGGTTACAATACTAGTAAATGGCAGTGCCAGAACTGAAGTGATTCTAAGTTCAATGTTCTTTTCACTCTATCCCAAACCTCCAAATCTCAGTCCAGTTTCTGTTTGTAGGGCCAAGCATAGTTAAGCATGTATAGTTTAACTGAGGACTTTTTCTACCTGATGCTATGTTTGGGAACTCTCCAAGATTTTTAATGTGATATGGCCAATCGTAGTTTCGTAAAGGATGTTAGAAGTGCCAAGTATCAATTAGCGAGAATGATGCGTATCAATCTAGGAAGGGAAAAGTGAATAAAGACATAATGGCAAAGCAATCTAGTGGAAAGTCAGACTTCAGATCCAAAGGTCTTGGGCTTAGGTCTCAGCTCCATCACTTACCGCGCTTGTGACCCTGGAATAGATCATTTTATCTCCTTGGCTATTGTGAAGCAAGCATTTCCCAAACTGTAAAAGTACTAGACAAATGTAAGCTATTATTAGAATAATTTCATTAGGAGACTCAGGTCTTGCGAAATTCAATTCAAATAACCTATTTACAAATATGAGCTTAGGGTAGCAACATTTTATATGCCCTGGTAACTCTGTAGGAAGCAGCAAAATCCTTCTGTGAGAGCTTACATTATTCCAAGCAGTCAACATAACATTTTAATCTTGGAATTTGGGTCAGTTCTTGTAGGCAAAATCTTACCCAGAGCTTTAGCAAAACATTTCCAGTTCTTTGCAGAAATAATGGTCAAATAAAGGTTATTGGGAATATAAACATTTGCCTAGAGTATTTTCCTTTTTATGGGACATTTTCTAGATGATGACTTTGCCCGACAGCAGTGTGATAAAACCTAGACTCTTGAGAAATGAAGCTGTTCAGGCCATTTGACTATTTACATGTGAACCCCACTGAAAAAGCAGCCACTAGATGGCAATAGTTCAGCATGGCAGCACCATGTCTTCCCAGGGACTGCAAAGAGGCTAATAATACATGTTAACCCCCTCCTTTCCTCTAAATGCCCTGGTTGTCCTATTAGGCATAAAGAGCCTTCTTAACTTTTGAAATAATGGGGTGCTTGGTGGAAGGAGGAGTGTTGACTGTGGATGAGTAGCTAGGTGGCTCAGTGGATAGAGCTCTGGCCTTGGAATCAGGAAGATTCATCTTCCTCAGTTCAAATCTGGCCTCAGATACTTACTAGCTGTTTGCCTCAGTTTCCTCATTTGTAAAATAAGCTGGAGAAGGAAATGGCAAACCACTCCAGCATGCTTGCCAAGAAAACCCCAAGGGGGGTCATGAATACTCAGGCACTCCTGAAAGCACTAAACCACAAAAGGAGGAAAAAGTAAAGGCAAATGCCATCTGTAAGGTGTGCTTAGCAGCATCCTGGGTACAAGGCACAGAGGGAAATGAATAGAAGGCAAGTCATTACCATAATTTCCATCTGATGACCTTAGCAAGTCCTCCCTCTAATTTTTTTTTTTTTTTTTTTGGTTTCCTGATTTATAAAATGGAGGAATTGGGTTAGGTGACTTTCAAGGTCCCTTTCATCTTCTAACCCAGCCTGCTCAGGAGGTCATATTGGCTTTCAACACATTTTTGGAAGCATCGTTTACCAAGCTAGCTGCTCTTTCCAAGAAACCTTATTCAGTGTCTTCTCAATGATTTTAAACCAAATGATTGCATGTGAGGCAAAATACAGGGGATGATTACCATCACTCTTTTTATCTGTGGTGTATGTTGATCAAGAGAAAAAGCATGATTCCAAAGTCCCAAAAGGATGCCAGCAGGGTGTGATGGAGAGAAAAGAGTGTGGGAGTTTGAGTCAGAAGAACTGAGTTCTAATCTGGGCCCTTCTGCTTACGAGCTATTACACTTAGCTTTTCTGAGCCTCAGTTTTCTCATCTGAAAAATGGGGATAATAATACTTTTATTCCTCTCTCAGGTTTGTGGTAGAAATTAAGTGAGAAGGTTTTAAAGCAAATCTGTAAACATAAAGCACTACATGAATAATTATGCTGTTGTTCAATCATGTCTGACTCTTCATGACCCTGTGGACCATACTGTCCGTGGAGTTTTCTTGGCAAAGATACTGGAGTGGTTTGCCATTTCCTTCTCCAGTGGATTAAGGTAAACAGAGGTTAAGCGACTTGCCCAGGGTCACACAGCTAGTAAGTGTGGGAGGCCAGATTTGAATTCAGGTCTTCCTAGTGCTTTATCCACTGAGCCACCTGGCTGCCGCCTATCAATAATTATAAGCTCTAATTATTATAAAAGGAAGATCCATTTTAAAAGGAGAGGGGAAAGGAACAAGCATTTATTAACTACCTACTGTGTGCCAGGTTTCATGCTAAGCACTTCACAAATACCTCATATGATCCGCTGGGAAACCCTGGGAAATAGGTGCTATTATTATTCCCATTTTGCACTTGAAGAAACAGAGACAGAGGTTAAGTGACTTGCTCAGGATCACATACCTTGTAAATAGCTGAGGCCAGGTTCGAACCTAAGTCTTCCTGACTCTAGGCCCTGTACTCTATCTACTGGGCACCTAGCTGCCGCTAAAAATAAGCTATCAATTAAGTATTCAGTATATATAAAATTTTAAATCCCTTTTTTGATATGTTAATGTGCAAAGTTGATTCCAATCATTTTAGTCATGCACATGAAATCTGACCTGAGTTGTTAATTCCATCAGGAATAGTTTTCTCTTTTTTTTTTTTTTTTTTTTGGTATTCTTCCCATGGTAGTCTTTCCATGGTCCACTGATTCACATCAAGTAGATGTGAAATAATGCCAAGTGACTTGGCTGGATGGCTGAATTACATGGTTTTTGATGAAGTAGATTCTTCATTAAGTGTATAAGCTATTATCTGGGAATGCTGTACACATTTGGAAGCTATATTAATGTTTTCAAAACACCAGTACCTCTGCCCTGGCAGTCATTTACAATAGAACCACAGGGCCAATCTTCTTGATATTACATAGAATCCCAGAGTTGACCAGGAGGAGGAGAGCTGACTGGGTTGCCTTTGGGAAATATTCCATCTCTTTTAATGACTCCAACCAAACTTCTCTTTGAAACAAAGACCTGTCTTTTAACATCAATAATCTTCTGGTGATGCTATATGTCTGTGATTAGTAGAATACCATTATCTCCAAAGAATTTAAGTTTCAGGTCACCAGAAGGTCAAAGGAGTGGTGCACGGTGGTGGGGAATAGGCTGTAGCACATTGCTAATGAAGAACTGCACAGAAGCAGTGTAACAGATGCTATCAAAGATGTGTGAGACAACGAAGAGATGGCCTCTTTTTGTAGTGAGAGTGAGTGATAATTAATGTATTTTATTTGTATTCACAGAGTTTAAATAGAAGAAGGATTTCTCGTAGGTAATGTGGTTTTCCAGATGCACCTATTTACAGAGGACATGTTCATTGGATCAATCTTGAAGAAATCATCAAGTCTCCTAAATGAAATTTATTATCACTAAAAAAAGTTTGACCTAACCATCCACACAGGAAAAACTAAGTGGAGGAAGAAGACCTATTGTTCAGGTGATAACATGCAAGTAGGGAGCTAGCCCATAGAACTACTCTATTAGTAGAGTATATAATCTGGATAGGGGCAGCTAGGTGGTGCAGTGAATGGAGTACCAGGCCCGGAGTCAGGAAGATCTAAGTTCAAATCTGGCCTCAGATACTAACTAGCTTTGTGACCCTGGGCAAATCACTTCACCCTGTTTGCTTCAGTTTCCTTATCTGTAAAATGAGCTGGTGAAGGGAATTGCAAAGCACTGCAGTGTCTTTTCCAAGAAAACTCCAAAATGGGGTCAGAAAGAGTAGGGCATGACTGAAATGACTGAACAACAACAAATATTCTGGATTGATAGCATGGATAGATAATGAAATGGATTTTGAATTAAATACCTCTCTGGGCCTCAGTTTCCTTATCTGTGAAATACAGCATGGTATAGTAGAAAGAATGATGCTATGATCAGAAAGCCTCTGAGGCCCTTTTCAACTCACAAACTATGACCCTGAGTGTAGGAGACACAGAGTAGGTTGGATTACCTTTGCAAAACTGCACAGTTCTTGTAAGGATCGCAAGCTTCTCCCTTGAACAAAACTCCATCGTTTTAGCAACAACATCTGTATGGTGACACTATATAGTTGTGAAGCATGGATGACCATAACCTCTGAAAAGTTAAAGCTGAAGACCACCCAAAGGACAACGGAGAGGTACGTAGCCGGCATGGGTAGGGTATAGCGTGTTATCATGAAGAAATATGAGGGAGAAAGCCTTTTAGATAGAGAAAGAGTCATGTGACAGGAATGAAGGATAGCCAGCAGGCATCCGCTGCGCTGTATTGGCATCCGTTCAATATCTAGATATAACTCTAGCTTTCCACACTCCACCTCATTTGATGTGATGTAATGAGTAGGAGGACAGGTGATGAAGTTTTAGATGTGTAAACACAACAGTTTAGTTGGGGCAGCAAGGTGGCGCAGGAGAAAGAGCTCCAGGCCTAGAGTCAGGAAGACCTGAGTCCAAATCTGCCCCCAGACACGTACCAGCTATGGGAGCCTAAGCAAGTCATTTAACCTCTGATTGCCTCAAAGTCCTCATCTATAAAATGAGCATATTAATACCATCCACCTAAAAGAGCAGCTAGGTGATGGAATAGATAGAGTAGCAGGCCTGGAGTCAGGAAGATGCATCTTCGTGAGTTCCAATCTGGCCCCAAACACTTACTAGCTGTGTGACCCTGGGCAAGTCACTTAACTCTGTTTGCCTCAGTTTCCTCATCTATAAAATGAGCTGGAGAAAGAAATGGCAAATCACTCCAGTGTCTTTGCCAAGAAAACCCCAAATGAGGTCACAAAGAGTTAGATGTTACTGAAAAATGACTGAACAATACCTTCCAGATTATTGTGAGGATCAAATGAGATAAGATTTATAAAGTGCTTAGCACAGTGCCTGACACATAGCAAATATCATATAAATATCAACTATTACTATTATATCCTGTGATCCCTGAGGAATTGTGAATGAATTTGATTAGGTCAAGAAGAGACTAGTGTGATGAGTTAACCCAATAAAACTGACCATGCCTCTGGTGGCTGAAAATAGCAGTAGAATCTTCGCATTTAGTCTATCAGAGAAGTTGTCAAGCTTTGAGAGTTTCCAAGCTCAGGAACACCTTGAGGAGGTTGACTCTTGCATCCCTAACAAAATGTAACAGGAGGAGGGGAGTGAACCCAGAGGGTTTACACTCCTTATTCAATTGACCGTTTCATCAAAGAGACTAGGCTAGTATGAGAAAATGCATTCGGCTGAGAGAAGAGAGATACTTAGCAAGGACAAACACTGATGCAGATGATGCAGAAAGATAATCACCTGAGGGAGGAAGCAACGCAAGGTACCTGACTCCTCAAACAGAAGAGAACACCAGCTACCGATTAAAAAATGTCTTTACTAAAAGCTAACTGAGCTGATGATCAGTGGGAAATACACTAGTGGGGACTCATGAGTGGCTATAATAGTGATCCCAGCATCCTTTAAGGGTGCACTAAGAACATGAGAGAGTAGTGGTAATTACCTTCAGGGGACCCAGTCCTCCAAAGTCAGTGGGAATTGGGGAAGTAATCCCAGAGGGGATGCTGCAAAGAAATCTAGAGGAAGGATCCCAACATAAACCCCTTGTGGGAGATTTATGGTAGCACATGGACGAGGTGCAAAGGCATGGATGGGTGGCAATCTGCGCTGTTGGAGAGAGTACCCACATTGATGAGATAACAGATACAACAAAGTATCAAAGTATAATTCAGGGTAACCTTATCCTCCCACATTTTGAGCACTTTTTGTTGTGTTCAGTCATTTCAGGTGTGTCTGACTCTTCGTGATGACACTTGGGGTTTTCTATGCAAAGATCCTGGAGTGGTTCGCTATTTCCTTCTCCAATTTCCTCTAGATGAAGAAACTGAGGCAAATGGGGTTAAGTGACTTGTCCAGGGTAGAACAACTAGTAAATCAAAAGAAAAACTAATTATGAATAGTAGTGGCAGATTGTACAATAAATTTGTAAGGAAATTGTCCTCTTGGCAGGATCATCCTGGAAAGGCCTATGCATTCAGAGTACCTGCCTGTATCTCTTCTAGATAGAATGTAAACTCTTTGAGCTCAGGGACAGCTTAATGACTGTCTTTGAATTCTCAGTGTAAAACACAGTACCTGGCACACAGAAGGCACTAAATAAATGCTTGTTGATTGCTTGATTGAAAAAGTGTAGAGCAAAACTGGCTCAAGCAAATACCTCTTGTGTGGAATCACTACATAATATCAGAAATGATAATGCTAGTATTTATATCGAACTTTTTAGTTTCAAAAGTGTTTTCCTGCCTGATTCTTACAGTAGCCCTGTGAAATAGGCAGGGTGTATATTATGATATTCGTTTTTAGCAACGAAGAAACAGGCTCAGACTGGCCGAGGGACCTACCCAAGGTCACATGTCAACCCGTTGTATACTTTCAGAAATAAACATTGGGACATATATGGTAGGCAAGTCATCTCCTCCAAGTTCTCCTTCCATCTCTTCTTCATGGATCTTTATGTATATACATATCTCCCTCATTAGAGCTGAGTTAACTAGCAACATATCTATCTTAGGGCTATCAGATTTAGAGCTAAAACAGACCTTAGAGATTACCTATCAATGCCTTAATTTTATAGACGTGGAAACTGAGGTCCCAAGGACTGATGTGACTTGCCTGAGCGCAGGAAGCTTATTAGTGGCAACATTTGGACAACCAATGAGTAGCCTAGGACCGCAGGAGTAAAAGCTAGAAGGGACTGTTGGAATCCATGAGTCCAAACCTCTCATTTTGCACATGATAAAACTAAGGCTGAGAGGTTGACTCTCTTGGCCCAGATAACACAGGCACAGTTGGGACAAGAACATAGATCTCCTGACTTTTGGGCCAGGGTGCTTTTCACACTGCTTCCTGTGATCCTTCATGTGAACATTCACTTAATGCTGAAATGCCAGCTGTGCCCACTTGGTTCCAATCACTGCTTTTCCAAAGGTCTCTCTCCACAATCTGGATAAATCTTTAAAATTTGTCATACTCCTCTTTCATTGAACTGGGCAATTTAACACCATGTCAAATTATTTGGGCATATGGAAGAACTATTAAAGGAAAGTTAGTCTGCCAAGTCTCTGAAGGGGGAAAAAAAAAAGCAAGTGTTTCAGAGAAGTTTCTGCTTTATAAGCTCAATGGTATCCGAATGGCCACCTTTCAAGCATAGGAGTTTGTCTGATTTATAGCCAGCTATCCAGACACGGGTGAATCAATGACTTCCTTATATCTGCAGAAATGCAATAGCTTCTCTTGGCTCTGTAAAGTTTGTTCATATCAGGGGATGTATTTGTGTGACTTTAGTGCTTTACTCATTAAAAATCATAGGCATCCTCAATCTAATTCTCAAAGAAAATAGGTCAATATTTGCATGCCCAGTTTTTTATTATGTTTTTGCAAAGCTACCACAAAAGGTTACATTTTTTCACTCTTTTGAATGACCAATGTTAAGTCTCCAGCAGGAGTTTGGCTAAAGCAAAAACTTGTTTATCTTACTTTGACATTTCTAACTTGGTAAGAGTCCAAGTCTGTAGTGTTCCACAATCTTGGCGTTTTCAATTCTCCAGTTCGTTCCTGAGGATTTTTCTAAATGACCAGTCAAGAAGTCAGCCAACAGGCATGCAGTTAACAGAGTTGAGTCAACAATGCCTTCATTGACTTTCCTGGTTGGATAAATTTGATGGCCACTTCGGTGTTATTTTCAGAACTGCCGCCTTCAAAATCCATCCGTGGTCTTGTCACAGATCCACAGAATCACTTCATTAGAGCTGGAAGAAACCTGGGGAGTTGAACCCTTATCTGTACAAGAATCACCTCCTTAGCCCTGCCCCACAGATCAGCCAAACACCAGGAAGACCTCCAGAGAGGGGGCAACAAACGCTCTCTTCCATAAGGGTTTTAATAGTAAAAACAAAGTTTTGCTTAAATTTAGCCTTAATTCGCTTTGTTTTAGTTTCTATTAATTCTTCTTAATTCTGCCCTTTGAGGCCAAGAAGAGCGAGTCTAATCTCTCATTTATGAAACAGCCCTTCAAAAACTTAACTTTTGAGGTCCCCCATCTCAATTCTAGTCCAAGCTAAAAATTCTCCCAAATGTTCCTGAGTTAAAATCAAAGAATTTGGGTTTGCATCCTGACCTCACCATTTGCTTATGTTGTGTGACCTTGGATTATTCATTTAATTTCCTTGATTCAATTTCCTTATTTGTAAAATAGGAGCAATACTTGCATTACCTATCACCCAGTACAGTTATGAAGATTTGAGATAATTCAACCCAATCTGATAAGCATTTTAAGCACCTCTTTATAATCAGAGCTGTGGAAGGGAGAAATACAGTACGGATAAGACATAGTCCTTTGCCTTCAGGAAACATATTGGATTGGGAGAGAAGGCATATGCTCAGATAATTATTATTGACAATAATATGTGGCAAAGGCATGTGAGAGACATTACAGGGTTGTGCAGGAGTTAGCCACAAATTAAGAATGGTTTTTCCATTTTAAATATGGGCAATGGGCCAGATTTGGAGCATGGGCTGTAGTAAAATACAGCTAGCCCCCAACCCAAGATGATCTGGATTCAATGCTTGCCTTTGACATATACTGTCTATAGGACCCTGGGTAAGTCATTTACCAATCAGTGCTCTAGGCAATGCTCTAAGACTGTAAATTGAAGAGGAGGTACTGACCGGAGTTGGTAGAGTATCTCTATATCAGTGAAATCACAAATCCAATCTTTATCCTTTGAGTTCATCAAAGACGTACAAAACAAAGTACCATTAAGGTCTTAGAGGTAAAAGCCTTTCTTTACTGGAAGTGGTCGGGAAGGGGAAGGGGAAAATCAGGCCTGGCTTCAAGAAAAAGGAGGCATAGATGATGCTAGATGCAGGGCAGTTATTGTTAACATACAACAGACTGTGGTCCATTGGATTGAGGCAGCTGAGGCGAGGCGTAGTGTTACCTTTCTGCTGCCCTGATTGATTTTAGTAATCCAATTAGGTGATGTCCCCAGGAGCACAGATTAGTGCCGGCCCTTCCACATCATTATGTAAGCATCCTGATAGCCTTGTCCTGCTTAGCCACTGGCAGCGTGCCTTTTCCTTTTAAGGAGACAGATGCTGAGCCACGGGAGTTATGGACTTAAATGGCCCCTAAGGCCTTACACATTCAAGGATTTCAAGGCTAGGAAGCTGGATTGTCCTTCCTTCCACGATAGCCATCATTACAGTCTCTTAGTTAGGTTTTTCCTCTCTCCTTCCCTGAAATGTATAGGTGTCTCATTTGGGCCCTGCTCAGTCTGCTTAAGTTCCCCTTTGGTTAACTAGCAAATCAGGGTTTTGATGACTAATGTTGCTAATACCTCAATATTTCAAGGATCCATAGTTTCATTGGTATGGGTAGGACCTACCTGAGCTCTCTTTTCACTGGCATAGCCTTTGAGAACCCAGGGTCATTCCCACAGAACTTTTCCACTGCTCTACTCTCACCGTCACCACCCCAGGGCAGGTCCTCATCAATCCTTGATAGGATTATTGCCCTAGCCTCTTAATTGGTCTCTCTTCATCTTGGTCTTCATTCAGTCCTCCAAACAGCTGTCAAAGTGATATTTCTAAAGTGCTGATCTAGCCCTGTAACTATCCCTACCTGAGAAGTTTCATGGAATCTCTGTGCTGTGAGGATTAAATCTCCACTCCGCTTGGGCTTTTAAAGTCTTCACAACCTGGCTCCAGCCTATGTTTCTAGACTTATTACATATTACTCATCTTTCTATACCATATAGTTCAACCAAACAGTTCTTGCTATTCTCACATAAAACACCATCTCCTGTTTCTGTCACTTTGCATAAATTACCCCGAATGCCTAGAATACACTCCCTCCTCTTCTCTGCTTCTCAGAAGCCCAGATTCTTTCAAAGCTCAGCTCACGTGCTTCCTCCCACATAAAGCCTTTCCTGATCTACCTCTAGTAGCTAATGCTTTGTATCCACACACACATTTAATATATGTTTACATGTTGCATCTTCTGATGGAACATAAGGCTCATTTTTGACCTTAAGTCTCTGAGTACTTTTCATATTGCTCGGTGCATAGTAGGCTCATAAATATTTGCCAGTTGATTGATTTTGTGTTTGTGTATTTGCATATGTCCTATTTACCATTCCTATTTTATTTATTCTGTAATAAAGTCGAAGGAAGACCACCCAGCATTTTTAAAATTTTATTTTATTTTCAACTTATAGAATAAAACAAGCATTTCCATAACATAGTATAATGAAAAAGATGATTGCACATGAAATTGTAAATCTATTATGTACAATTTACTATTCCTCTTAAATATATAATAAAGTTATCATGTAGATTTCTTTTTTCCCCTTTTTTCTTCCCTCCTCCCTTGTTCTACTCTAGAAATAGCTGCCATTAGACACAAATAGGTATATATATGTAAAATTATTCTATGCATACTTCTATTTATCAGTTTTTTCTCTGGATG
Organism: Vombatus ursinus; assembly: GCF_900497805.2. Taxonomy (NCBI): domain Eukaryota; kingdom Metazoa; phylum Chordata; class Mammalia; order Diprotodontia; family Vombatidae; genus Vombatus; species Vombatus ursinus. The sequence continues at coordinate 33,554,827 of NW_020955033.1, forward strand.
CAGATAGTGTCTCTCTTCATATATCCTTTATTTCTAATTTGTGTATTTATAATATTAAAAATGACTTAGTCTCTCAAAGTTGTTCTTAAAGCAATTTTGGTTACTATATACAGTTTTCTCTTGGTTCTTGGAAGAACTTAAAAAAGAATTCAAAAATCAAATAAGAGAGATAAAGGAAAAATTAGGGGGAAAAAAGCAATCCAAGAAAATTATGAAAAGAAAGTTAATCAAGTGGAAAAAGAGATAAAATCTTAAGGAAGACTACCCAACTTTTGGAGAATCAGAGTATTTATTATAGGATGGATCATGGCAGAAGGCATTCATGTATTTGCTTTGTAGCCAGCAAGCTATCTATTTTTTCTTTTCAGATTATTGGGGGGGAGAAGGAGGTCATGGTAATGAAGATAGGATGACATTAAGGTGGATAGCATCAGTGCCCTAGAAGAAAAGGAGGGAGAGAATAGAAAACAGGGGGTAGATTGATTATCTTCACCTCTCCCTTTTCCTTAGTCCTTTTCCCTACAGACACCACACAGATTATAACACCCATAGCTCACATTCATTGTGAACTTTAACATCTACAATGTATTTTATGTACATGTGGACCTTACAACAAGCCTGTGAGGTTGGTGTTTTTATTATCTCCATTTTAAGGAAATACACCATGACAGGCAAGTAAAGGGATTTGCCCAGAGTCAAGCAAGCAGCAAGTGTCTGAGGTAAAACTCAAATCCAGGTCTTCCTAGCTCTACCCAAGATAAATTCCTCAGTCCTTAAAATTCCAGGTCACTAGAAAACTGTAGCCAAAAAAACTGTACTCAATCATCTGGATTTGTAGGTCTTACTTAGTACAGTGCTTGGCACATAGTAGGCCTTTAATAAATGCTTGTTGACTTGTTGGCTGACTTTGCCAGTCTGTACTATTCTTTATATTGAATCATTCTGGACACTAGTTAAATCTTCCTTCAATTAAAGAGTCTAAGCTCATTCAACTAGTGTATGTAGGGAACTATGAGTCTGGCCTATTAACTTTTTAGGCTGTTCCCTTCAAATGCTAAGTGAATACAGTTAAATCATTCCAAAGCTTACTCATTAAATGAGAACAAGGGACAAGATGAGTGTTTCAGGCAGGAGATTTGGACAGATTCCAAGTATATGCTGTGTATTAATGAAAGGAAGGTATTTCCACCTTGTGTTTTCCTCATTGTGATAGTTCTATGGTTGGGAGTAGCTGACTGACTGTTGTAGCAGAATGAGTTTCCTAACATGTTCTGGATAAATATCCAGGCAGAAGTCGGAACTCTTCTTTCCATATGGGTGACCTGAGTGGAGTAGAAACGTTCATCATTTCAGGGACTTGCCACCCAAAAGCTAGTCTAGGCCTCTAGTTTCTGGACTCAGCGCTGTGGAACAGGGCATAAGGACAATTTTTGCATCACCAAAGTTTGTGTGGTTGAAAAGAATTTGTTTCCCACTGCTAGGCATGTATCCCAAGGAAATCTAAGACGGAATGAAAGGTCTCATGGATTCCAAAATAGTCGTAGCAGCACTTTTTTGGTAGCAAAGAATTAGAAACAGAGTAAGTATTCACTGACTGGGGAATTGCATAATAATAATAAATAACAATAGCTATTGTTCATCTACAGCTTTAAGGTTGGCAAAGTACTTTATAAATATTACTTTATTTTATCCTCAATAATAAGGTACTATTTTTATCTTTTTTTTTTTTGCTTGAGAAAAAGATAAATTTAATGATGACTCGGAATTTGGAGTTTTTTTAAAATTAATTTATTTTCAAGTTAAATACACAATAAGAAAAGAAAAATAAAGATATTACAAACATATCTTAGGTTTAAAGATGAAGAAATTGAGGTAACCAGATTAAGTGATTTGCCTAGATTCACACAACTAATAAAATTTTGAGGCTGGCTTTGAACTCAGGTCTTCCTGACTCCAGCTCCAACACTTTATTCACTGCACTGCCTAGCTAAACAAATTGTGGTGAGTAAAAGTAATGAATATTACTACTACATGAGAAACCAGGAATATGAAAAGTTCAGAGAAGGATTATGAAAAGAGCAGAAATAGGAAAGCTAGGCACATCATGACCACAATGTAATCGGAAAGAACAGCAAAACTTGAGCAATGAGTAACAATGAGACAACCAACCTTGGCCTCCCTGGAGAAGTGTTGGGAAAATGAACTTCTCCCCCTTTGTTGCAAAAGGAGTGGACAATGGATGACAATATGACACTTACTGTCAGGTACAGTTCAGGTGTTGGTAAGTGTTGATGAAATGCTTTTGGTTTTGGAATCATACATCATAGGATTCTGAACTTAGAGCCCCTCTGGCCCAACCCCTTTGTTTTACTATTGAGAAATCTGAGGCCCAGGGAGCCTGAAAGATTTGTGCAAGGTCGCTTAAGTATTACTCATTAGATGTGAACTAAGATTCTCTGTAGAACCAATTCTCTTTCCTATCATACCACACTGCCTCCATTTAAAAATTTTTTTTCTTTTGAAATTTTGGTTGCAATGGACAACTTGCTGAGTAGGGGAGTGGGGAGAGATATATTAAGAAATGAATACTATGTAAAAAACTATAGGAATCAATAAAGTTAGCTGATTTTTTTAGCGAGGCAATCAGGGTTAAGTGACTTGCCCAGGATCATGAAGCTAGTAAGGGTCAGAGGTCAGATTTGGACTCAGATCCTCCTGACTCCAGGGCTGGGGCTCCATCTATTGCTCTACCTAGCCGCTCCTAAATTAGCTGAATTTTTAAAAAAGAAAATAGCTTTGTCAACGTACATTATTTTTCATAATCTGCTGTTTTATTATTAATGATCACTCCTGAGAAATTCGGATTTTGATGAATTTTTATTCTACATCTTTACATTATAAAGAATTCTTCTCTCCCTGGAATTCAGATACCCCATATGTTCATTTCATCTTAAAACTCTTTGTTACCTATTTTAGCTGGATGCTCTTTTCTGTGTGTGGAAAGAGAAGCCTCAGAACTCATTTGCTTCCATCCTGTGAGCCTCTCGGTGGGTTTCACTAGTACCTGGGTCAAACCTCTTTGATGGGAAAACTCCTTCACCATGGGAAGAGGTCCATCCCTAAGCACATCAGAGACAACCAGAACTCACAAATCCTGATTTACTTTTCATTCTGAAACCAGAGGACCAGAAAAAGACAAAGGGAGGCAATGCTTTAAAGCCAGAAGCAGCATCAGGTTTGGGGTTTGTGGTTTGTACCAAATCTCTCAAAATGATTTAAATACTCTAGCTGGGCTTGGAAAGCCAATTAAGGTTATCCTGCACCAAATATATACATCATCTATGGAAAATTGTGAAATATTGTAAGGCAGAAGGAGCGACTGTTCTTAACAAGGACAACCAATTGTCTTTCTAAGTATTTTTCTCATCTCTCAGATGTTTACCTTCAGGAAGCCTAATGAGGGAAGATTCAGAAAAATCAAGGGCTTAGGAAAGAGAATCATGGGAGGATGGTAGGTCTTTATAGAAAAACATCCTGAGGTAAGAGAGCTGTTGGGTTATGCTCATAAATTTAGCTTAAAAGATAACTCACCCCAGGAAGATTTTAGCATCTTGTTTTTCTAAATGCAGTTCCTTTGTGCTAAAGACTGGCAAATATCTGACATCTAACCCTTTCTTCCTGAGATAATAACCGAGGTCCTCCATGTTCTGCCAATAATAATCTTAATTTTTCCACTTATTGCTGGGACTATAGTATCTGCTATTTGGGAAAACTATTACTCTGGCTGTCTCATCCCCCTCCAACCCCCCTCCCTTTTTCCTTTTTAATGATTGTGCTTTGGCATTTGTGTGTTTATTGTGGTTTTCTTTGTACGGGAGTGGGGCTAGGGTGCTACCAGTATTGATTATAAAGAAATCTGTTCAAACTTGTGGGATCAAGGGAATACAAGGTACTCATGTTAATTTCCCACCACCTTAATCACTTCCAGGGTTTGTCTATAGATTGTCCAGTGAAACAGTAACACTGGTCATGAGTTTTGTTCCCCAGGTTTGCTCAACCCCATCATCAGATCAATCTTACTAGTTGCCATTATAAAAAAATACAAATCTCATCTTAAACCAGCTGTTTGTTGACTTTTATCTTTCTGAAGGCTTAGCTGGATGAGAGAGATGGGCAGCTCCCAGATTCACTTAGGACATGGGTTGGTTTTCAATTGTTCTTTACTTTTTAAAAATAGACAACAAGAAAATAGGAGTGGAGAGAAAGGAAGCCCTTTCTTTTAACAAGTAAAATGTTAACACCAAAAAACCTTCCTGGTACTGATAACAACCCAAGCTGTCCTTTGCCTTCTGTAGTTACTGATTGCAGTTTCTCAGGGAACAATTTGGAAATGGAATGCTTTTCTGAAATCACAGGGAAACAGGGCACATGGACACTGATTTCTTCACATGTATTTCCAAGGACAAGACAGTAAAGGAGAACTCATAGTGTTTGCTCTCACGCTTTAAGGAAAAACAAGAATGTTGAATGTGATGGAATACTACTGTGCTATAAGAAATGAAGAGCTGGCTGATTTTAGAAAAACGTGGAAAGACTTCCATGGAATAAAGAAGAGTGAAATGAGCAGAACTAAGAGAATGTTGTACACAGTAACAGTAATATTTTTTGAAGAACGACTGTGAATGATTAAGTTATTTTGAGTATTACAAATACTCAAATCAACTACAAAGGACCTATGAATGAAGATGTTATCCACCTCCAGAGAAAGAACTGATAAATAGAAGTATGTATAGTATGGTTTTGTATCTATATCTATATCCATATACATATCTGTGTCTGATGATGGCCTTCTCTAGTGCAGGGGAGGGAGGGAGGGAGAAACAAAAAGTGCATAGCAGAGAGAAAAAGAAAACTCAGAAGGAAGAACAGAAAAGCAGGGTGGCTTTGAAAATGATTTACAGTATTCGCTATATAATTTTTCAAAAAAAAATACACAGTGTGATATGGGGAAAAAATTAAATTTCCCTTTCTGGTCAAAAAGAAAAATAGAATGTGAATTCAGAAAATAACGATTCAGAAAGATTGAATAATTATGTGTACCAACCTTGTGCTTTCTTCTTTCTTTGATAAGGCAATGGTATAGAGTCTAATCTTGCTAGCCATAAAACCACACTAAACAAAGCATTTTCATTTGTAATGAAATCCTCTCCCAAAGATACCCTGCTTCAGGCAGATATTAGCATCATATTTTCTAAAAGAGGTTTGTTTGTGCTGAAATCTGATGAATATTTGACATCCATCAGTGATATGCTGGAACCAGAGCCAACTGTTAAATTTTCAGTGTGAAAATAGGTAGATGTTATAAATCAGGGTTTGATTTGTTGTTTTGCTGATTGTCTAGACTTGAGAAAGTGATGGAGAAAATGTTAATAATGCAGATTAAACTTAAATGTGTGTATTGAGTTTTCTAAAAGCTGATTGTTAAACATTTACTAGCACACACCTGAATCTAACCCTTTCTTATTTGAGTTCAAGTCCAGCCTCTGACACATACTGACTGTATGACCCTGGGCAAGTTATTTATTTATTTATTTTTGCTAGAAATGGGGTTAAGTGATTTGCCCAGGGTCACACAGCTAGTAAGTGTCAAGTGTCTGAGGCTGCATTTGAGCTCAGGTCCTCCTGACTCCACGACTGGTACTCTATCCACTGTGTCACCTAGCTGCCCCCCTGTGCAAGTTATTTAACCTCTTAGTGCTCTCGTTTAGGCAAATCTTAAGACTGTAGATTGCAGAAAAAAGTGCCCACGTGCATTGATAGAAAGTTTCCTCACTAGGAAATATTTAGCTACACCAACAAAACCTATAATAGACCAATAAATCTATACTATACAATAAAATCTATAGTATATCGATAAGATCATAGGCTCATTCCTTATCTCTGTCTCTAAATAAAGACCTTAGAGGAGCTAGGTGGTACAGTGGCAGATCTGGAGTCAAGAAGACTCATCTTCCTGAGTTCAAATCTGGCCTCAGACACTTGCTGTCTGACCCCGGGGGAGTCACTTAACCCCTATATGCCTCAGTTTCCTCATCTGTAAAAATGAGCTGGAGAAGGAAATGGCAAACCACTTCAGTATCTTTGCTAAGAAACCCCCAAATGGGGTCACAAAGAATTGGACATGACTGAAAAACAATGCAACAACAATTTTGGTATTGCAATAAAAAGATAAATAGATATGTCTTTTTCTATAGTAAAATAAATAATATAGATATATAAACATACAGACATAGACATAGATATAGATATTTTGTTGCTATTTGAAGGCCAAAGGATAGGCTGTGGCAAAGCCTTGAAGGTCAGTCTTTAGGAGTAAAGATGGCAGAGGGGCAGCATGCTGTAATGGAAACAAGGACTAGAAGTAAAGAAGACCTGGATTTCAGGCCAGACTCCACTACTAACTAGCCTGTGACCTGGGGGAAATTCACTTTACATCTCTGGATCTCATTCTTCTCCTGGGTAAATTAAAGGGATTGGATTAGCTGATCTTTAGGCAGCCTTTTGGTTCTAGCATCCTCTGAATTCTGCTTCCTAACAGGGAGTTAAAGGCAGTGAAAAAAGTCCTCCTCTTTAGAGTGGGAGGAGCCCGGATGAAGTTCTAGGTGTGTTACTACCTGTCTGACATTTGTCAAGTCACTTCACTTTTTGGGGGCCTAGGTTGGATTAGATGTTCTTTAAGGTTTCAGCTTTAAATCTTATGATGCTAAGAATATTAACCTCTTGTTTATGTATGAATTTCTAGTATGACCTCACAGTGATGACAAATTCGGATTTCAAAATGTCACAGTTTGGTCTACAAAGTAATCTTCATGGGAAATATGATCAGTGAATTGCATCTTTGTGTTGTGTTGGGATGTTTGTTTTTAAACTTTCCATTTTATGGGTAGCATCTCCATTTTTTGCTATCAGCCAACATGGAGATATCAGACACGAGCAGAGAAGTGCTTTTTTCTTAGTGCTGTCAACGTATCACGTCTTTGGAGTGTTTCTTTCGTCAAGGAGACAGGTGACAGGCCTACATTGTGTTTTATGGAAATAATAAGCATTCATTGTTGTTGAAATGTCTCTTTTTTAAAAAAGAATCACCTTTTTTCCCCATACTATTTTCACGTAAGTAAAGGAAATTTTTAATAAAACTATAATTGGATATTTTTAAAAGGTATATGGAAGTAATAATAATAATAACTAGCATTTATATAACATTTTAAGATTGACAAAGTGATTTACAAATATTATCTTATTTTAGCCTCATAATAGTCCTGAGAGGTAAGTGCTGTTATTCTCTCCATTTTAGAAATGAGGAAACTGAGGTTCACAGAAGTTAGGTGACTGCCTCGAGCTACACATATGGTAAGTGTTGAGACAAGATTTGGACTCAAGTCTATTTTTCTATCTACTGTGCCATTTACCTTCCCCAAAGCAGTCTGTTACATTGAATTTCAGGACTCACAGTTTCCAGTTGAAGAAAATACTGCTTTCATAAAGATTTTAGAGGGCTCTCCACACATTTCTCCAGCAATTTTTCTAAGGAGCAGCTAGGTGGGCCAGTGGATAGAATGATGGGCCTGGAGTCAGAAAGACCTGAGTTCAAGTTCAGACTCACATACTTACTAGCTGTGTGACCTTGGGTAAGTTATTTAATTTCTGTTTGACTCAAGTTTTCTCATCTGTAAAATGGGTATGATAATAGCACCTACCTCCTAGAATTGTTGTAATGATCAAATGAAATAGTACTTGTAAAGCACTCAGCATAGTGTCTGCCACATACTAAGTGCTGTATAAATGTTAACTATTATTATTATTATTATTGGTACAAATAACAGAAGTTCTTCTGCTCTGGGAAAGCTTCTGGGGTTTAAGACCTACCTGGTGGGCAGAGTGCTGGATTTGTAGTTACTGGTTTGAATCCTGCCTTTGACATGTAGCTGTGTGGCCATGAGTAAGTCACCCAACTCCTATGGTCTGCAATTTCTTCATCTCTAAAGAGGAGATAATTTCATTGGAGACCTGAATTATTGACTTCATGGGATTGTTTTGAGCCTCAGATGAGAAAATGTGTTTGAAACATTTTGAAAACCTTGAGGCTTTTGATAAATGTCAGTTTTTATTATTCTCTGGACTAGGATAGCCAGACCTATTTATGAAGTTTAATAATACCAATGATAACTGGCATTTATATAGGCTTTAAAATGTAAAAGAATGGGGTTATGCCCAAAGGCTATAAAAATGTGCATACCCTTCGACCCAGCAATAGCACTTTCAGGTCTGTATCCCAAAGAGATCATGCAAATGGGAAAAAAAAAAAAACCACATGTACAAAAATATTTAGAGCAATTCTTTTTGTGGTGGCAAAGAATTGGAAATTGAGGGGATGGCCATCAATGGGGGAATGGCTGAACAAGTTATGGCATATGAATGTGATGGAACCCTACTGTGCTATCAGAAATGATGAGCAGGCAGACTTCAAAAAAACTTAGAAAGACTTACATGAATTGATGCTGAGCGAAATGAGCAGAACCAGGAGGACATTGTGCACAGTAACAGCCACATTATAGGATTATTGACTTTGATAGACTTGGATGGAAATTGCTGTCCACACCCAGAGAAAGAAATATGGAGTCTGAATGCAGATGGAAGCATACTATTTGCTCTCCTTTTCCTTTGCTGTTTTGTTTTGTTGCTTCATTCTCATGGTTCCTCCCATTAGTTCTAATTGTTCTTTACATCATGACTAATGGGAAAATATACTTAACATGAATGTATATGTAGAGCCTATATCAGATTGTATGCTGTCTAGGGGTGAGGGGAAGAAATGGGAAGGGGAGGAAATTTAAAACTCAAAATCTTATGGAAATAAATGTTGAAAACTAAAAATAAATCAATTAAAAAAACAAAATGTAAGGGGATGACAACTAGAATTTGCCCTCCAGCTGCCAGTGCAGAAATTGTTTCTGGAATGGGGGCCGGGAACTGTTGGCTCTTGGGTTTCCTTCCCCACCCCTAGTTTATGTTTATCCTGGTGACAGAGTAAGCTTTGTTCCCCAGGCACAAGCCCTGAGTTGGTTGGTGTTCCCAGTTATGGCCTGAGATATTCAAGGACAGTGCCATAACTGGATTCAGGCAAGGAGACAGATTCCAGAAAATGAGGATCAAAAGTCCAGGCAGGCCCAGAGGGTTGTTCAAAGGCCAGTCATCTGAACATGGAACAAAGTTTGGAGGGAGTTAATCTAGGGACGAACAGTTGATTCTGAAGAAGATCCTGAATTGGGAGATTAATCCACGAAGAAAAGGACTGATGAGAAATGAGTTCCATTGGTCAAGACCTTAGTCAAGCCTGAGATCCAGAGTGTCTATGCAAGCCGGAGTCAGGCTAGGAATCACTAGAAGCAGCAAAAAAAAACAAAAACAAAAAACAACAACAGAGAAGGAGAAGGGAGGTAAGGAAAGTGGAGGTGAGTCAGATTAAAGGCTTTGGGTACGTTAAAAACAAAGCAATAGCAACAGCAATGAAAAGAAGGCAAATGGATTATTGGCTCTTACTAGGAAGAAGAATTATCAAAGTCTCTGGGTCCATGATCTCTGACATGCGCACACCAGAATGAAGCAGGGAGGGCTCCGAGGAGGTGGTAAGGATATGGTTATCAATGAACTCTTGATGCCAAGTCACTATTGCCTTGCCGTTTAGTTTGCTCTGTGCTAAATACCTCAAGCAGCTAGCTGGAGGCAGCTAGGGGGCTCAGTGGTTAGATTTCTGGACCTGGAGTCAGGAAGATCTGAATTCAAATTCTGCTTCAGATACTTATTAGGTGTATAAGTCTGGGTAAGTCACTTAACCTCTGCTTGCCTTACTCCGTTAGAGAAGGAAGTGGCAAACCACTCCAGTATCTTCGCCGAGAAACCCCTTGGACAGTATGGTCCACAGAGTCACAAAGACTCAGCCTCAATTGGCTTATTCAAGCTTTTCCCCAAGGACACACACGATACTAGGTAACATTAACACAGAAACATCGAGGGAAGCTCTCTAGAGAAATCTACTCCCAATGTGACTCTGCTGTGCCATAAATCCATGTCACATAATTATCTTACCCTCTCTTCGTCCAAAATCTATAGCTCTCTCCCCACATTAACATGTGAAGTACAAGCCCGTGTCTGTTCTGATTTTACACAGGCAGTATTAGAATAGGAAAGAGACTGGTGCCCTCATTTGGTCATTGGCTTCAGCTTTTAAGCCCCACTGGTCAATTGTTCTGCCTACCTAATGATGGGAACTCCTGATATTTGGCCCCGTCTGACACTGAGGACTCTGGGAAGGGCAGGTCAGATAAAACATCAAACCCTAAGGCTGGCCTGCCCAACCTGCAGACTGTCCTAAGGCAAAGCTGACAAAACCCTGAGATACACCGTCAAACAGGTAGGTGTGCTGACTTTGTGTTTCCACCTATTTGGCTAGAGGAAGGTTTGTCGCAGATCAATAAGTCATTTGGGCTTTGAAGACAAGATCGTCCATTTTTCTCACAGGTTTTCACACTGATCTATTATAGTATATTCTATTGTTGTTCAGTTGTTTCAATTTTGTCTATCTCTTTGTGACCCCATTTGGGGTTTTCTTAGCAAAGGTACTGGAGTCATTTGCCATTTCCCTCTCCAGTTCATTTTGCTGATGAAGAAACTGAGACAAAAAGGGTAAAGTGACTTGCCCAGGGTCACACAGCTAGTAAATGTCTGGGTGCAGATTTGAACTCAGGTCTTCCTTTTTCTAGGCCCAGTGCTCTACCCACTACATCACCTAGCTGCCCCTAGCATACTCTACAGAACCACTCAAACCAAATGGTTTGATTTTTTTAAAAGAGATAAACACAATTTGGTCGAAAACACAAGATCATATCCATAGAATTGTAAAATGGATCATCCCCCAAAAAACCTATTTCTAAGGAGCTGAAGTAGATTGAAATTCCAGTTCCTTGCATGAGTAACCTTAACTAGATAACCAAAGTCCTCCAAAATGTCAGCTCTAAACTTGTCAAAATGATACCAATTAATCCCAAATATGACCATTATCTAATAGGACAAATTACATTTCCTCCTCATTGACATCTTGTGACCATTTTGTAACGAGGCTATTGAAACACTTTTCAATGATGAACTTTCCTACCAATAAGTAATAAGAGATAGAAAAATACCAACCTTATATTTTGCCCACTAGAAATGTCAGCATAATTGGATTCATGCTTTTCTGTTTCATCTAAGTGCTGTGAGTATTCAGAAATATTATATACAATGGAGGGAAAATGGAAGTCGTGCTTCTTAATGTATGCTCAGGATACTTTGGACTTAGGACAATGAATCCTTCCTTGGAAGAAACAGAGAGTAGAAACTGGAAAGTAAAGACCTGGAAGGAAAAAGATAATTGACCCAAAGAAGCAACATCCATTGTCCTGCATTCAAAAGGCAGATGAGTCTCCTACCCTCTCTTCTCCCTATTCATACATTGTGTCATGGAGGACTGGCCCCTGAGTCCAGTCATTATAAATATGCTCAGAACGTGACTGATGCAATTTTTTTGGTGGGAGAGGCTGGGGTCCTGCTTCTAGGAGCATCATGGGGGAATCTTGGAGAGATTTGGAGCATGTGTAGCTGTTCAGTAACCTATTTTGATCCGTTAGCCACACACCCTCTTTGATTGGCTACGTTGTTGTTATTTGTCTTTCATTTTCAAAGAGGACCAATGACATCTTGACTTGTGCATGAATTGGACTTAAATAAGACAGAGTTGGACAAAGTTGTCAGCCTCATTCTCTCTTCCAGAGTCGTTGAAGTCCAGCGGCAAGACAAAAGTCAAGATGACTGGCAATGGCCTGGGATGCAGTGGATGACCTTGGTGTGTTTGACCAAGGCTCTGAGCGTTCAACAGCCCGTTTCAGTGGCCTGTGTGGCTGATGGAACAAATTGTTCTCATCCACCCATTTTGCCAGGGAAAATCTTCACGTACTTGGGGTAGACACGCTCCTAACTTACCAACAGCTTTGAGGTCCATCGTTTACTCTCAATCTGGGTTAGCCCATCTGCCAAGATCATTTACTGGGTTATGGCTGCGGTACATGCTGCAGCTTCTCAGAGCCACAGGTGAGAGTTGAACTTCAGGTAGACGTCAAAGGGGGCTGAGCAGCCCTGCAATGGGCTTGGCAAGCCCTCACACCCAGGGTGCTAGTGCTCTTCGAATGCCCCATACACCCTTTTGGCCATGACTGAGTAGGCAGAGCTGGAGGAGGAGAGAACTGACTTCTCTAGATTTGACTTCTTCCAGTCTGATAGATTTCTGGAGAGAGACGATCCTCTGAGGGAAGAGGCCTTTAGTGTCTCCCGTTAAAGACCAACTGGGCAGGTGCCTGCTTTGGGCTTTGTTCTTTTGCTTTAGCTAAGGAGACGGGGCACCTAAGTGGCATGGTGGATAGAGCGCTAGGCCTGGAGTCAGGAAGATTCATCTTCCCGAATTCAAATCTGGCCTCAGACACTCACTAGCTGTGTGACCCTGGGCGAGTCACTTCACCCTGTTTGCCTCAGTTTCCTCATCTGTAAAATGAGCTGGAGAAGCAAATGACAAACCACCCCCATCACAAAGAGTTGGACAAGACTGAAAGGACTCAACAATATCAACAACAGCAACAACTATTGGACTGGAGATAACTATGACCTTGCGATCTTTAAGGGATCGGGAGAGTGAGCGTCCTGAAATCCGGGAGTTGAATCCACACCAGATCTTGAAATAAGCCAGTCTAGCTTTGAGGTACCAAGGAGTAAAGAGTGGCCTTTGGGACCTAGCCCAGAGAAAGCTGAGAAAAGGCTTATTTAGCAACATTGCGTTTGAACTTGAATGGGTGTGACTAATGCTATGTAGGAACGGCATTCAGTCTGAGACCACTGTCCCCAGAGACTGAGGAGGTGTCAATAAGAGTGTTCCCCCAAAGGATTGTGGGGGCGATGTTTGTACTTCTATTCTTACAATATCTTCGTAGTAAACATCCCTTCATGAGACTTACACGTTAATTCGTTAAATGGAACTGGGGCATTGGTCACTGGTAGCTAGCAGATCAGTGAACACACCAAGAGTGGGGGCTTGAGTCAATAGCATTAGAAAAAAGATGTTACCCCTAGATTCTTGGGGAAGCTAGGTGGCGCAGTGGATAGAGCAGTGGTCCTGGAGTCAGGAAGACCTGAGTTCAAATCCAGCCTCAGACACTTACTAGCTGTGTGACCCTGGGCAAGTCACTTAACCCCAATTCTTTCCAAAGAAAAAGAAAAAACAGACCTGTTATCCCTAGAATCCTAAAAAGGAGATGTATCTGGCCCCGTTCCGGGAGAATGAGATCAGATAGTTCTCACTACTTATGCTTTCTATGTGGGAAGGACCATTTATACCTCCTCCCTAGAGTAATCTTGAACTCCACTCCTGTTTCCCCTGGCTCTGATAGCTTTTGCCTCATTTTGTCAGAGCCTCAGCCTCTTCTTTACTTCTTGGCTAACTCCTCACCATGCCCTCATGTGGACAGGCCCCAGCACTTCTTTATGTATCATCTTCCCTCGTTAGAATCTAAGGTCCTGTAATGCAGGGCTTGTAGGATTTGCTTGTCTCTGTGTCACTGAGGCATAACCCAGATCCTGGCACATAGTAAGTGCTTAATATATGCTGTAAGATCTATCTATCTATCTATCTATTGATCGATCTGTCTGTCTATCATCTGTTCGTCAATTTATCAATCATCTATCTATCATAATGTGGCAGTGAAATTTCTGAGATGTCACCCTTTTAGTCCAGCTATGTGGTGCACTGGATAGAGCGCTGGACTTGGAGTTGGGAAGATCTGAGTTCAAATCTGTTCTAAGACACTTCCTAGTTGTGTGACCTTGGGCAAGTCACTTGCCTCAGTTTCCTGAACTAAAAAATAGAGATAATAACAGCACCTATCTCACAGAATTGTTGTGAGGATCAAATGAGATAATATTTGTAAAGAGCTCAGCGTAGTGTCAGGGATAAAGTAGGCACTTACTAACTGTTTGTTTCCTTCTCTTTCTATGATGTGCAGGGGAATAATATCTTGTCCACTGATTTCTATGTTCTTCTTAATATACCGATCAAAAATTCCCTGGCCACAAGCTTCAAGTAGTTTTAGTTTTAAAAATGAATGGGGGAAAAGCCCAAGAAAGCTATTTGTTGTAGAAATAAGATTTTCACCACTAAAATTAAATCTCATTTTCAGTTGCATCTGATTCTTTGTGACCCCTTTTGGCATTTTATTGGCAAAAAGATAAAGAAGTTATTCGTCGTTTCCTTCTCCAGCTCCTTTTACAGAGGACGAAGCTGAAGCAAACAGGGTTAAGTGCCTTGCCCAGGGTCATACAGCTAGTAAGTGTCTGAGGTCAGATTTGAACTCAGGGAAATGAGTGTTTTTGACTCCAGGCCCAGCGTTCGATGCACTATTGTGCCACCTAGCTGTGCCTGAAATTAAATCCAGGAGAGATGTAAACTCCAAGGTGTGGTATGAGGTGATGTTATTCCTTTCCTCTTCAAAAATAATGTGTCTTCCCTCTTGGAAGTAACTGGCTTGTTAAATATAGTACCTATTGAAATAGTTTGCTTTTAGCTATTTAATCTTCAGTGTCTTACAGGAGAAAAAAAAATCAAAAGGCTCCGACTTTTTTTTTTGTAACAAAGGTATTACATCAACAAGCTCAGGAACTGCCATATAACTAGTTGGACCAGTTTCCCTTTGTCAAAAGGTGATTCTATGGAGACTATACTATACAACAAGGCAAGTAAAGTGCTTTAGGGTTTTTAGGATGTGTTGCTGGATGGCCAGCTATCAGTGTAATTGACCTTCCCCATACAATCTCTGGGGCAGCTAGGTGGTGAAGTGGACAGAGCACTAGGCTTGAAATCAGGAAGACTTGTCTTCATGAGTTCAAATCCAACCTCAGACACTTAGTAGTTGTGTGACCCTGAGCAAGTCACTTCACCCTGTTTGCCTCAATTTCCTTATGTATAAAATGAGCTGGAGAAGGGGCAGCGAGGTGGTGCAGTGGATAGACCACCGGACCTGAAGTCAAGAGGACCTGAGTTCAAATCCGGCCTCAGACACATAACACTTACTAGCTGTGTGATCCTGCACAAGTCACTTAACCACACTGCCTAGCCAAAAAAAAAAAAAAAAAAATGAGCTGGAGAAGAAAATGGCAAGCCACTTCAGTATCTTGGCTAAGAAAACCCCAAATGGGGTCAAAAAGAGTTAGGACACGATTGAAATGACTCAGCAACAACATGCAACCTCAGATTCAGAAAGCTGAAAAACCACCTAAGACGCGGAGTTATAGGCCATCTGCTAAAACGTGCAGAAGGGAATATGTTTTGTGTCAAAACTTTATTGAATTTAAAGCAATATGGTGATTAGGAAGAGCTTACCCTGCCACCTCATAGGGAATGTAGGCGTACTGAGCAATGAATAAAGATGCACTGGGATTTTGCCAAATAATACATTCCTCAATATTCCTGGTATCTTAGCATAAGAGTCATCAGGCCAAAAGCGAGATGTAATGGATTGAACAGAACTTCTTAAAGGGCAGGAGGATGCATCCTTCTAGATGCTTAAGGTCATGTTACAAATTTTAAAAAAGTATCCTGACAAGCTATAGATCACTGACATATTGGGAAGTTACTTGTGTAACTTATTGGGGGCGGGAGAAGGGGGGACTTGTGTTACCCAAAGACTTAATCATTGCTTTCCAAGTTTCTTTTTTTTTTTTTTTGTTAGGCAATGGGGTTAAGTGACTTTTGCGGGGTCACACAACTAGTAAGTGTTATGTGTCTGAGGCTGGATTTGAACTCAGGTCCTCCTGAATCCAGGGCCTGTGCTCTATCCACTGTGCCACCTAGCTGCCCCAAACGTTGGGCTAGATGTTGTCTATGGTCTCTTCTTTTTTTTTGGTGAGGCAATTGGGTTGCCCAGGGTAACACAGCTAGTGAGTATTGCGTCTAAGACCAATTTGATTTGAACTCAGGTCCTCCTCAGGTACGCTGTGCCCCGCAGCTGCCCCAAAATGGTCACGCTTCACCCTGATATTTGAGGCCCCGAACAATCTAGCTCCAGCCTCTGTTTCAATCTTATTTCATACAGATAGTGCTGCGATAGCACTTGCTTTGAAAACTCAAACTTGATCCAGTGTGATTGATAGATTAGAGAACAATTTTAGCATAACTTGAATTTCGAGATTGCTTATGCATGATTTTCTCCTCGAGAAAAGACGAGAATGCAGAAAAAACACACTACTTCACCATCACTCACAAGCTACAGCCTTTATTACATTCACTTCCATAGGCTGTAGATCTTTATCAGGTCTTTGCTGAGGGGAGAAGAAGGAAGGAGAGGAGAAGAGAAGAGAGGAGAAGAAAGGAGACAAGAGGAGGGGGGAGGAGATAGAAAGGGAAGGGGAAGGAGAGGGGAGGAAAAAGAAGGGGAGGAGACAAGACAGGAAGGGAAAGGAGGAGAGAAGAGGAGGGGGGAGAAAAGTAGAAGTGAGGGGAGGAAGAGGAAGGAAGGGGAAAGGAATGAAGAAGCTGAGAGAAGGGGACCAGAAAAGGGATGGAAGGGAGGGGGAGGAGACTGTTCTGTTTCCTACCACCTCTCAAACATGAAAGATCCTTAAGATTGTGCTCTCATTTCTTTTATCTACTCCTATGACTTTAATTATCACCCTTCATCAGGTTAGGTCTGTAATTTTGTTGGTATTGGGAGCTATTGCTGAGAAATCTCCCTCATACCAATGGCACTTTCTCTCAACTTAAAGCCTTACCTAGGGTACTGAGAAGTTAAATGACTCACGAAGGGTTACACAGCCAATAACAATCAGAGAGAAAACTGAAACCCAGGTCTTTCTGACTCAGAGCCTGGCTCTCTAACCGCTACCCCAAAATGCCTTTTCTGTGCAGATGACTCCTAAATTCATGTCTCCATATTCTAACCTCTCATCATAGCTTCAGGTTCATATTTCCAACTTCCTGTGAGCTGTCTCCACCAGGATTCCCCACCAGTATTTCAGACTCATCCAAAACTGAACCCATTTCCCTCCCCCAAACCTAAAAGTCTGTTTTCTTCCTAACTTTTAAATTCCTTTTTTTTTTTTTTTTTTTGGCACCAACCATTCTCTCAGTGTCCCAGTCTTATAAACTCACAGTAAGCTTTCACTTTTACCTTTCCCTCATTTTCCCTCATTACTTTTCCCCATTTCCCTCATTACCTTTCCCCATTTAATCAGATACCAAATTTTAATGATTCTAGGTATTCCTCCTCTCCATTTCCATTGCAACCATCTGAGTTCAGGACCAAGGGTGTGCTTGAGTCAGCTTATACTTGTTCAAGAGCCAACTGTTAAAATTACACCTTGGAAATTGGCAATAACTATAAATCAGGACTTAATTTATTGTTTCATTGATTATCTAGATTTAAGAAAGTGATGGATGAAAACTAAGGACAATTAAAAATAAAAAATGATGGAGAAAATGTTACTAGTACAGATCAAACTTAAAAGTGTATCATGCATAATTTTTTTTTTCAGAGAACTTGTTAAACATTCGCTGGCATACTTCTAGTTCAGGATCTTTTACCCATACTAGCGTAATAACCTCCTAATTGGTTTTTCTACTTTGAGTCCTCCTTTCCAGTACCTGGCTCACTCCAAGTCCTTCAGGCTCTTTCCTTTGCCTACTCAAGAAATTTTCAACCCATTTTTTGGGCATCACTTGATACCGGAATACCTTTACACACTTATTTCAATCACTCCAAATTCTAGCCAAATTTTCCTCCATTCTGCTTTCACTTATGTCTTGCCTTTTCTCTTCTCTATATCTTTGGTTACGTTTTCATTCAGACATTTTTCAGTCATGTCCAACTCTTTGTGACCCCATTTGGAATTTTCTTGGCAAAAATGCTGGAATAGTTTTCTATTTCCTCCTCCAGCTCATTTTCCAGATGAGGACACTGAGGCAAACAGGGTTAAGTGACTTGCCCAAGGTCACACAGCTAGTAAGTGTCTGAGGTCAAATTTGAACTCAGGAAACACTAGTCTTCCTGACTCCAAGCCTCATGCTCTATTCATGTGCCACCTAGCTGCTCTCTTTTTCTGATCCCAGAAATAGAGTTCCCTAACTCTTGATCCCCTATGAAGTTTCTCTCTTCCACTATTCTGGTCAGGCTCTATCTCCTCCATTAGGCCTTTCTTGATCTGTTCAACCACACATGATTTCCCAAAGTGCTCTGCCTTGACCTTGCCTTTACAATGTTCACATTCTTCCTTTTATTCATTATTTGTGTGCGTACCTTTTGCTCCTGTTAGATTCTAAGCTTCCTGAGACCAGGGAAATATATACCTTCACATACTCATTTTTTAACATGGGGCCTTGTACATAGTGGTAACTTAATAAATAGGCAGTGTGGGATAGTGGAAAGAGCACAGGATTTGGATTTAGAGGCATTGCTTTTAGCAGATGAGAAATCTAAGGCCCAGAAGGGGAAATAAGTCACATGTGTAGTAAACAGCAGAACCAGGATTGAAACCAGGTCCACAGATTTCAAATCCAGGGTTCTTGCCACAGCACCACAGCTGCGTGTAAGATACCATGGTTCAGAAACTAGAGGGGAAAAGTGGCTTTCATTTACTCTCCTAGACAAAGAGGTTTGGGATGGTAAGAAACTTGATTTCTACTACTTACTAGCTGTGTGACCTTGGGCAAGTCATTTAATCTATATGGACTTCAATTTTTTCATCTATAGAATGAGGGTTTGGATTATATGACCTCAGAAATCCATCCAGGCCATGTTAACCCCCACCCCCTTGATCGCTCACTCAATAAAGTGTGGTGGCTCCCTCCCTATCACCTTCAGGATCAAATATAAAATCCTCAGTTTGGTATTCAAAGCCTTTCATAACTTAACTCCCCCTTGTACACACCTTTCCAATCTCCTTTTTTTTTTTCCCTTTTAGGCAATTGGGGTTAAATGACTTTCCCAGGATGACACAGTTAATAAGTGTCAAGTGTTTGGTCTGAGGCCGGATTTGAACTCAGATCCTCCTGACTTTAGGGCTGGTGCTCTATTCACTGTGCCGGCTAGCTGCCCCTCCAATCTTCTTACACCTTCTACCTTCCCCACGTACTCTTTGATCTAGTGACTCTGCCCTCCTTATTATTCCATAAACAAGACACCCCTCTTAAATCCAGACACTTTCTATGACTGTCCTCCAAGCCTGGGACACTCTTCTTCCTCATCTCCACTTCCTTCTTCCCTGGCTTCCTTCAAGTTCCAACTAAAATTCTTTCTTCCCTAGGAAGCCTTTCCCGATCCTTCTCAATTCTAGTGCTTTTCCTCCATTGATTATTTCCCTCCCACCCCCACCCCGGTCTCTGTCTCCGCCTCTCTATGTGTGTCTCTATCTCTCTGTCTCTGTCTCTGCCTGTCTCTGTCTCTAA
Source organism: Vombatus ursinus (assembly GCF_900497805.2). Lineage (NCBI taxonomy): Eukaryota > Metazoa > Chordata > Mammalia > Diprotodontia > Vombatidae > Vombatus > Vombatus ursinus. The sequence continues at coordinate 33,574,400 of NW_020955033.1, forward strand.
CTGTCTCTGTCTCTCCCTCTTGCTTATGCCTAGTTGCTTGCTTGTTAACTGACTGATTCTGTAAATATAAAATTCACAGGGATAGGGAATTTCCTTAGGAAGGGGGTGTTTTTCTTTTATATTCATTACATACAGAATTGCTGCTGGGCTCAAGAAGGTTGGGACACTTGCCCCCTCCCTCTCAAGGGG
>NW_020955033.1:33574598-33648903 GCF_900497805.2 Vombatus ursinus
CTCCATGGGAGGATTCTCTAGCCAGAGTCTGGAGGTGGGGTCCTTCCTCGATTACACCCATTATACTTTCACAACTTGTTGGGGCAAAGTTTTCAGGGGCATTCAACATTAAAAATGATCTGGCATAACGTGAGATGGAAAGTCAGGTTCAAAGGAAATCCTTTGGCCTTGTAGTTTTCACGTATATACTTATCTACTTTTTCATTGCTAGGTTCAACTAAGCACAAATGCATTTCTGCTCTTAGAAGAAGAGTAAATCTAGCATTAGTCATGGCACTGAAATAGGGAGGGCCATTTTTCTCCACAAACTTCTGAGAGTTTTTTTCCTAAAAAGGATCAGATGACCTTGGAGGGAAAGCAGGGATCTGCTGGGGGCAATCAGGCCTTGTGGGTCTATACAGAGATTGTTGTGGTCGCTGTCAGCTAAGCTTGGTCAGGAGGAACCATTCCTGGATCCCATCCAGTCTGTCAAGATTTCCCAGACCAGTGTCTGCACTGATGGATGCATACCATCCCAAACCTCTTTGGCTAGGAGAGCAATGAAAGCCACTTTTCCCCCTAGTCTCTGAACCATGGGATCTTACACGCAGCTATGGTGTTGTGGCAAGAACACTAGATTTGAAGTCTGTGGACCTGGTTTCAACCCTGGTTCTGCTGTTTACTACACATGTGACTTATTTCCCCTTCTGGGCCTTAGGTTCCTCATCTGCTAAATGGGAAGAAGGGTATATGTGTATGTGGGGTGGGGGTAGGGAGTATGGGATGACCTCTAAGTCTCCTTATACCTAATCCCTAAGGCTTTGTATTCATTTTTTTTTTTGGAGGGGAGGTTGAGGCAATCAGGCTTAGTGACTTCCCAGGGTCACACAGTCAGTAAGTGTCAAGTGTCTGAGGCCAGATTTGAACTCAGGTCTTCCTGACTCTAGGGCAGGTGCTCTATCTATTGCACCACCTAGCTGCCCCTGGCTTTGTATTCATTTTGAAGGCCATGAGGACTGTATTTAAAATCAAGAGATCATAGGTTTATAATTGGAAGTGACCTTACAGATCTAGAGATCCCCTCATTTTTACAGATCAGGAAAATGATGCCTAGAAAGAGAAATGACTTGGAGTAATAATGGTGCAGTGGATAGAATACTGGACTTGAAATAAAGACTCCTCTTCCTGGGTTCAAATCTGGTCTCAGACACTTACCAGCTGTATGACCCTGGGCAAGTCACTTAACCCTGTTTGCCTCAGTTTCCTCATCTGTAAAATAAGCTGGAGAAGGAAATGACAAACCCCTCCAGTATCTTTGCCAAGAAAACCCCAAATGGGTCACAAAGAGTCGGACAGGACTGAATTACTAAACAACAACCAAATGAGGGTATTGGCAGTAAATGGGAGAACCAGGATTCATAGATCATAGATTTAGAGCTGGAAAGGAACTTAGAGGCCATTCAATCCAACCCCCTCTTTTAGTGGGATAAAGAAACTGAGGCTCACAGAAAAATGTTTTATCAGAGGTAGCTAGGTGATATAGTGAGTAGGAAGGCAGGGAGGCAAGTTCAAATCTAATATAAATCTGCCTTTAGAAATTTACTATCTGTGTGACCCTGGGTAACTCATTTATGTCTTTCAACCTCAATTTTTGCATCCTTAAAATGAAGGAATTGGCCTTGATGATCTCTGAGACCCCTTCTCTATCTAAATCTAAGATCCTAAGATTCCCTTTCTTTCCAGGGTGACATAGGTAGTAAGCATTAGAGGAAGGATTCAAACCTAGGTTCCCTAAATAAAGGGTAATTCCTGTTAGCTCACGGATGCTTCATTGGTACAACTTCTCTATCAAACCCCATGAAAGTAAAACCTGGGCTGGGAGAACAGAGGGTCGGGTGTGTGCTGGTGGGATTGAGTAGGAGAAGAGAAGGCAGTGGAGGGACTTTCCGGGGAAAAGTGAAATTGTCCTTTTTAGCTTCCTGTTTTGCCTTCCTTCACTGAAAGGGCATTTCAGATAACTTGTCAACAAGCTAGAGTCCTCCAGAGAATATCCCCTCGTAGGTCATGGCCAAATGTTAAAAAGACCTTTGTGAGCTTTACAAGGAGCTCACCAAAGTTTGACTGGGGCAAAAAAGAAATATCTCTCCTTTGTTTGAATGGCAAATAAGGTCATCTTCACAAACATCCCCCCTGCCCAATGGGCACCCACATATCTTGTAAAGCTTGGAGAACGCACACTAAGTAGGAATTCATCTCTTCTTGCTGCTTTTTTCCAACTCCCTAATTATACTTTGCTGTTGATATCGCATCATAGATACAGAGTTAGAAGGGACCAGAGCTCATTGAGTCCAGCCTCTCTCATTTTTACAGACGAGGAAACTGAGACCTGGAAAGATTAGGTGACTTGACCAAAGTCACACAGCAAATAAGTGTTGAGGTAAGATTGAAACCTAGGTCTTCTTGACTTCAAGTATAGCACTCTATCAATGATCCAAAATGGAGCTGTAACATAAGGTTTATAGGTTACCTCTGAAGGAAAGAATAACAATAATGATAATAGTTGATATTTTATAGTTCTTTGAGATTTATAAAGAAGAGTTGGGTGTGGTAACACATGCCAATAATGCCAGTTACTGGGGAGCCTGAGGTTGATAGGTTTCTTTTTTTTTTTAATTAAAAAAAAACTTATTTTATTCTGAACTTAAATAAAACAAGCATTTCCATAACATAGTGGAATAGAAAAAAAAGATGATTGTACATGAAACTGAAAATCTATTATTTAAAACTTGCTATTCCTTTTAAATATATAATAAAGTATGATGATTGAAAATCTCTGACAGAGTTTTGGAGTAACCTATAATCAATTTTATTAACTACGTCTAGAAAGCAGTCAACGAAATAGGTTTGTTGTTCCCCTCCATAAGCAAAGAGAGAGAGCCTTTTGAAAAGGGGGTGCACCAGAGGGTAGAAATAGACTCTGATTGATTAACAAGTAAAAGAGAAATGAATATTATAAGGAGAGGTGGGCTTATTCCAATGTGGGATATGGGACACTAAACACCCAGTCTTGGTCAGAGACTTATCAATATCTATTATCACCTGTCTGATAAAAGGGAGAATTCACATTTTCCCAGATCTATCTGAGTAAACACAATGAGCAGGAATCCACCAATTCACCTAAATTTAGAATTTCTTTACTCACTTTGATTAGATCTCAGCCTTCCTGGCTGAGTAAGTCTTGCCTAAGATTTCCTACAATGGTTGATTTCTGGATGAGGAAGTGGAAAACCCTTGAGTCCTAATTTAATAATTGCTCATTAATATATAACAGAAATAATCATTTCTCTCAAAAGTTATCATGTAACTTTCTTTTTTTTTTCTTTTTTCTTCTGCCTGCCGAAGAGATGGCTATCATTAGACACAAACATGTATAGCTATGTAAAATCATGCATTCTTTTTCTGGATGCAGATAGTGTTTTCCTTCATATGTCCTTTGTAGTTAATTTGAGGATGTATTGATAGATTGAGTATTTATGATAGTCAAAATGACCTATTCACTCAAAGTTCTTCTTAAAACAATAGTGTTGTTAACTGGATACAATGTTCTCTTGGTTCCGCTCATTTTGCTTTTCATTATTTTGTGCAAGTCTATCCATGTATACAGCAGGTAGATTTCTTGAGTTCAGAAGTTCTGAGCTGCATGGGTCTAGAATGCCAATGGGATGTCTAAACCAAGTTTGGCATCAATGTTGTAAGCGCTTTGGGGCAGGGGGGCAGGGGGCAGAGTTCAGGTTGTTACAAGAGGGCCTAACCTTCACAAGTTGATGGATTGATTGGTCAGTGGTGGGATTGGCCATTGGTAGTCCTTTCACCTCTGGCCTGGGCGAGATGGAGAGAACTAGTTTTAAAAATAAAAAATAAAAATAAAAAAAATGTGGTTTATATTCAGCATTTCTGATGCCTGGGGAAAGAATTGCAACATACCTGGAACAAGCAGTAAGACTAATTCAGTTGAGGAATGTAAGAAGGGGAAAGGACTGACCTTGAGAAGAGACCTTAGACCTGAAGGACACAAGGCTCCATGGGAGGAGAGACCTGAGACATTGACTGGGTGGAGAGAGAGAGGACACCTTAGGCTACTCTGAAAAAGGATGCCATTAGGGGAGGGAGCAGGATGGTGCTAGGCCTTGAGGATCTCCCTACCTTGGGAAAGGAACTAGGCCATCTTCCTGCTTTATCTAATTCTTGCTAACTAGGTGCTAAACTCATCCCTTTCTACCTGATGAAGGAATAAAAGTGTTATCTAGACCCAGGAAATAGCCCTTGATAACCCTCTCCTAGTCACACTCAGCCCATTTGACAGATGAAGAAACCAACTTCAGAAAGAGGATATACCTAAGCTTTGTAAAGAGTTTATTCTTGTAAACTTGTTTCTTGTCAAAGAACTAGTATCAGAGCTGAGATTCAAATCCAGGTCTGACCTCAAGTCCCCGGCTCCACAGCTTTTTCCACTATCCCATGCTGTTTCTACAAAGATTTTCTTTCCATTGGAATGCTTCTTACAGAAAAATATGGAGAAGAAATGGAGACACAGATTTCTAGCTAGATTAGTGCCCCTAGAAAAACCCATGAAGCTTTGTGCAAGGCTCTCTTAAAAAGTTTCTACTCATCAAATATCATCTCAACAAGATTCTGCTTGTGTTTGAAATTTTAAAAGCTTGTTTTTAAACAAGGCTAGCATAAAATTCAATTTTTAAAAGATTTGGTTGGATGCAATTCCCTCCTTTTTTGTGTTTCTCTTTTGTACAGTCAGATGAATGCAATCCTGTGTGGTTTTTTTTAATAAAGAGAGGAAAAAACACAGGACTTGTAATGCTCAAACTTCATACACTTATGAATCCGTTGGAGAGCAGGACTCAGAGACCAACCCCATTTGGAGGGAAATGGGCTCCAAAACCTCACGCTGAATTGGCTTCCATTTGGTGGAGCCCTATTGAGCACTAATTGATGTTCCGAGAAAACATTTGTTGACAGCCCCTTGTCAGTGTTCACTGGAAAACTGGCAGTGAGTGTCCTGTAAATCATGCTTTTCCCTGGGTCAGGAAGAAAAGGTATCCTGAACCACAGGCCAAATAATCACGCAAAGATGCAAAACCAAAGGCCAATGTAAGAATGGCCAAGTTTCACTAAGGGCTGGGTCAGCACAACAGGGAAAAACGGAAACCTTTTTATCAACATTGGGGCAGATTTATTATTTTTTCATTCCACTAACTAGTAAGTAGGTAAGTAGCCTCACTGTCCTAGAATCTGTCATGCAGAAGTAGTCCCTTATTCCCATTGGGGATGGAAGCAAAGTGAACAACTTTGTAGAGAGAGGATAAATCACACATAGGGATGTGAGGCTGCGAAGTCAGTGATTCTTAGAGGCAGAGAAATCTATGCTGCCCTCCAGACACTTGCAGAAAATCTGTTTGCCAGTCTTTCCCCTCTGATTTGTCGTGAAAAGACAGGCAATCTAAGTTAATGGCAGTGGTCTTCAGAAAATGTACTACAAATATGTGATTGAACCAATTGTGCAATGACTAATTAGTCATGACTATTAGGTAGTCATTCAGCTATTTAATTTTCATGTAATTCATATACAAGGGTTTGTAGGTAGAAAGGACACTAGAGATAATCTAAGGAAGGAATTTGTAAATAGGTTTTTTTTTCATCATGGATCTATTTAGCAGCGTGGTAAAGTCTATGGATTCCTCAGAACAATCTTTTCAAATGCATACAATACATGGGATTACAAAGGAAAACTAATTATAGTGAAATAACATTAGGGGCAGCTAAGTGGTGCTGTGGGTAGAGCACCAGCCCTGGAGTCAGGAAGACCTGAGTTCAAATCCAACCTCAGACACTTACTAGCTGTGTGACCCTGGGCAAGTCACTTAACCCTGACTGATTTAGGGAAGAAATATATTTATCAAAATATTAAAATTTCTAAGTTCATAGACCCACTAAAATCTATCCCCACACCTCTTAGGGTTCATGGACTCTAGGTTAAGAACTAGTGTACCCCTCCTCATTTTGCAACTAAGAAAACTGAGATTCATGGAAGTTGTGACTTCTTCAAGTCATACGGGTAGTAACTAGAAGAACTGGAGATCAAATCTCTGTATTCTGATTCCAAGCCCAGTGACTTTTTCCCTTCTCCCCTAATTGAGTTATCTTTGAAAAAAAAATACACTTTTGTCAAATGATTTTATGGCAAGTTTCAGGAATTTAACAAACACATGTACCTTCCAACCTCTCTCCTGGATAATGCTTTGAAACCTTTTCCACCCACATAGAACTGATCTTGATGATATACTAGATTTGTATGTCCAGTTGTAGCACGTTCAATCTATCTGTTTCAGACAAGACCAAAGAGGGTATCTGGAGGCACTTTATCTGATCTTATACAGTATGTCATTGCATTCTACTCATTAGACTAAAAATGATTATTAGAAAGATAGGACCATAAACAATTAAACTACATTTTTTAAAGTAGATTTTTATTGCTATCTTTTGTTTTAATACCTTCTAGATTTACCACTGAGTATCTCACCCTCCCCTTTCCTTTTAGCAAAGAATTTCTCCCCCCTAAAAAGAAGAAAAAAAAAAGAGGATGAGACAGAAAAAAATTAGCCAAAGCCATCATTACATTGAAAAACAACGAACAAACAAAAACCTCTGATGCTATAGTCAATGTTTTGCACCTTTGGACTCCTCCTCCTGCCTCTGGAGAGTGATGTAGTGAGGTATCTTTTCAAGTCTCTTGTCCTTTCTTCTTCCCTCTCCCTTTCCAATTACCCTTATTTAATGTCTTCCCCAATTAGAATGTAAGTTACTTGAGTGTAGGGACTATCTTCCTCCCCAACATATTTTTACTTATTTCATTAGATATTTCATAGTTATATGTAAAAAAGTTAGTATTTGCTTATTAAAAAATTTTGGGTTTTAAATTCTTTCCTTCTATCCCTGTTCCCTCCCCTGTCCCTTCTTTGAGAAAGCACAAGGATTTGATATAGATTATACATGGGAAGTTATGAGAAATATACTTCTATATTAGCTATGTTGTAAAAGAAAACACAGACAAAAAACCCCAAGAAAAATAAAGTTAAAGAGAAAGTATGCTTTAATCTGCATTCAGGCGTCATCAGTTCTTTCTCTGGATGTGGATAGCAGTTTTCATCATAAGTCCTTACGAACTATCTTGGATCATTGTATTGATCAGTATTGCTAAGTCATTCACGGCTGATCATTGTACAATATTGCTGTTATTGCATACAATGTCCTCCTGGTTCTGCTCACTTCACTTTGCATCAGTTCATGTAAGTCTTTCCAGGTTTTTCTGAAATCTATCTGCTCATCATTTCTTAGGCAACAATGGCATTCCATCATAATTATGTATCACAACTTGCTCAGTCACTCCACAACTGATGGACATCCCCTCAATTTCCAATTCTTTGCCACCACAAAAAAAAAACTCCTATAAAAATTCTTTTTTATATATATGTCTTTCCCCTCTCCACCTTTTTGGGATACAAATCTAGTAGTGGTATTACTACATCAAAGGTTATGCATAGTTTTATAGCCATTTGGACATAGTTCCAAACTGCTTTTTTTGTTTGTTTTTTAGGCAATTGGAGTTAAGTGACTTGCCTAGGGTCACACAGCTAGTGAGTGTCGAGTGTTTGGTCTGAGGTCGGATTTGAACTCAGGTCCTCCTGACTTCAGGGCTGGTGCTCTATCCACTGAGCCACCTAACTGCCCCTCCAAATTGTTCTCCAGAGTATTTGGACCAGCTCACAACTCCACCAACAGTGAATTAGTGGCTCAGTTTTCCTAAATCCCTCTCAACATTTGTCATTTTCTTTTTCTGTTATATTAGCCAATCTGATAGGTGTGAGGTGGTACCTCAGAGTTGTTTTAATTTGCATTTCTCTAATCAATAGTGATTTAGAGCATTTTTTCATGTGACTATAGATAGCTTTGATTTCTTTCTCTGAAAACTGTTCTTATCCTTTGACCATTTAGCAATTGGGGAATGACTTGTATTCTCATAAATTAAATTTATTCTCTATGTATTTGATATCACCCTTTATGTCTAAATTACATACTCATTTTGACCTTATCTTGGAATACGGTATGAGATGTTGGTCTATACCTAGGTTCTTCCAAACTGCTTTCCAGTTTTCCCAGCAATTTTTGTCAAATAGTGATGTTCTTATCCCAAAAGTTCGGGTCTTTAGGTTTATGAAACACTAGATTACTATGGTCATTTGCTACTCTGTATTGTGTATTTTATCTATTCCACTGATGCACCTCTCTATTTCCTAGCCAGTACCAATTGTTTTGATGATTACCACTTTGTAATATAATTTGAAATCTGGAACTGCTTGGCCACCCTCACATTTTTTTTTCATCAATTCCCTTAATATTCTTTTTCTTCTAAATGAATTTTGTTCTTATTTTTTCTAACTATAAAATAATTTTTTAGTAGTTTGATTGGTATGGCACTGAATGAGTAAATTAATTTAGGTGGAATTGTCATTTTTATAATATTGGCTTGGCCTACCCATGAGCAATTGATATTTTTCCAATTGTTTAGATCTGACTTTATTTGTGTGAAAAGTATTTTGTAATTGTATTCATATAGTTCCTGGGTTTGTCCTAGCAGGTAGACTCCCAAGTATTTTAGATTGTCTAGTTATTTTAAATGGAATTTCTCTTTCTATCTCTCGCTGCTGGACTTTGTTGGTAATATAGGGAAATGTTAATCATTTTTATGGGTTTATTTTGTATCCTGCAACTTTGCTAAAGTTGTTAATTATTTCAAATACTTTTTTTAGTTGATTCTCTATGATTCTCTAAGTATAACATCATATCATCTGCGAAGAGGGATAGTTTTGTTTCCTCGTTGCCTATTATAATTCCTTCAATTTCTTTTTTTCTATTATTGCTATAGCTAACACTTTTAGTATAATATTAAATAATAGTGGTGATAATGGGCATCCTTGCTTCACCCCTGATCTTTTTGGGAAGGCTTCTAGCTTAATTCCCCATTACAGATAATGCTTGCTGATTGTTTTAGATAGATATTACTTATCATCTTAAGGAAAGCTCTATTTATTCCTATGCTCTCTAGTGTTTTGTTTTGTTTTTTTTTTTAATGGGAATGGATGCTGTATTTGGTCAAAATCTTTTTTCTGCATGTATTGAGATAAGCATGTGATTTCTGTTGGTTTTGTTATTGATGTGGTCAATGATGTTGATAGTTTTCATAATAATAATTCAGCTGTGAATTCCTGGTATAAGTCCCACCAGGTCATAGTGTGTGATCCTTGTGATATATGCAGTCTCCTTGCTAGTATTTTATTTAAAAATTTTGCATCAATATCCATTAGAGAAATTAATCCATAGTTTTCTTTTTCTCTTTTCATGCTTCCTGGATCAGGTATCAGCACCATGTTTGTGTCATAAAAGGAATTTTGTCAGGACTCCTTTGCCTATTTTTCCAAATAGTCTATATAGTATTGGAATTAATTTTTCTTTAGATGTTCGATAGAATTCACTTGTGAATCTATCTGACTCTGGAGTTTTTTCCTTAGGGAGTTCACTGATGGCTTGTTCAATTTCTTTTTCTAAATGGGGTTATTTAAGTATTGTATTTCCTCTTTTGTTATTCTGGACAATTTATATTTTTGTGTATTTCATTAAGAGTGTCAATTTTATTAGTATATAATTGGGAAAATAGCTTTTAATAATTGCTTTAATTTCCTCTTCATTGGTGATGAATTCACCCTTTAAATTTTTGAAATTGGTAATTTAGTTTTCTTCTTTCTTTTTTTAAATCCCCCAACAACAACTTTATTTCTTAAAAAAGATTTTTTTATTCCCATTGGTTCTAATTCTTCTTTACAACCTGACTAATGTGAAAATATGCTTAATATGAATGTATATGTAGAGCCTATATCAGATTGCATGCCATCTTGGGGAGGGGGTAGGGAAGGGAGTCAGAGAAAATTTAAAACTCAAAAGCTTGTGGAAGTAAATGTTAAAAACTAAAAATTAATTAATTAATTAATAAAAATATCTATCTTTTTTTATTTTTAGTTTTCAACAATCACTAAGTTTTCTCCCCTTCCCTGGCCTCTCCTCTCCCCAAGATGGCATGCAATCTGATATAGGCCATACATGTACAAGCGTATTAACATATTTCCACATTAGTGATGTTATAAAGAAGAATTAGAACTAAAATGATAAACCATGAGAAAGAAAAAAACAAACAAAAAAGCAAAAATAGCATTCTTCTATCTGCATTCAGACTCCATACTTCTTTCTCTGAATGTGGATAGCATTTTCCACCATGAGTCTTTTGGAGTTGTCTTAGATCATTGTCTCGCTGAGAAGAGTTAAGTCTATCAAAGCCGGTCATCACACAATGTTGCTGTTACTCTGCGCAATGTTTTCCTGGTTCTGCTCACTTCACTCAGCGTCAGACCACACAGATCTTTCCAGGTTTTTCTGAAGTCTGCCTGCTCGTCATTTCTTATAGCACAATAGTAATCCATTACATTCATGTATCACAACTTGTTCAGCCATTCCCCAATTGATGGGCATCCCCTCAATTTTCAATTCTTGGCCACAACTAAAAGAGTTGCTATAAATATTTTTGTACGTGTGTGTCCTTTTCCAATTTTTATGATCTCTTTGGGATACAGACCTAGAAATGATATCTCTGGATCAAAGGGTATGCACAGTTTTATAGCCCTTTGGTCGTAGTTCCCAATTGCTCTCCAAATGGTTGAATTAATTCACAACTCTACCAACAATGCATTAGTGTTCCAGTTTTTCTGCATCTTCTCCAACAGTTATCATTTTCCTGTTTTGTTATCCAATTTGATAGGTGTGATGTGGTACCTCAGAGTTGTTTTGATTTGCATTTCTCTAATCAATAATGATTTAGAGCATTTTTTCATATGACTATAAATAGCTTTAATTTCTTCATCTGAAAACTGCTTGTTCATATCCTTTGACCATTTGTCTAATTGGGGAATGACTTGTTTTCTTATAAATTTGACTCAATTCTCTACATATTTTGGAAATGAGACCTTTATCAGAGACACTGGCTATAAAAAATTGTTTCCCAATTTTCTGCTTTCCTTCTAATCTTGGTTGCATTGTCTTGGTTGCATTGTTTGTGCAAAAACTGTTTTTTAATGTAATCAAAATTATCCATTTTGCATTTCATAATGCTCTCTATCTCATTTGGTCAACAATTCTTCTGTTCTCCATGGGTCCAACAGGTAGACTATTCCTTATTTTCCCAATTTATAGCATCACCTTTTATGGTCTAAATCATGTACCCATTTTGACTTTATCTTGGTATACTGTGTAAGATATTGGTTTATGCCTATTTTCTGCCTACTATTTTCTAGTTTTCCCAGCAATTTTTGTAAATAGTGAGTTCTTATCCCAGAAGCTAGAGTCTTTGGGTTTATCCAAAAGTAGATTATTATCATCATTGACTACTGTTATCTTGGGTACCTAACCTATTCCATAGGTCCACCACTCTATTTCTTAGCCAGTACCAAGTAGTTTTGATAACTGCTGCTTTATAATACGATTTTACATCTAGTATGGCTAGGCCCCCTTCCCTTGCATTTCTTTATTTTTTTAATATGATTTTTGTTATTATTTTTTCTAGATCTATAAAATAATTTTTAGTAGTTTGATTGGTATGGCAAACAACAACTTTAAAGACTCTAATTTAGCTCTGCCTAAAAGTTTTGGGGGAAGAGCCCCTCTTTCTTTTTTTTTTGGAGGCAATTAGAATTAAGAGACTTGCCCAGGGTCACACAACTAGTAAGTGTCTGAGGCCATATTTGAACTCAGGTCCTCCTGACTCCAGGCCGGGCGCTCTATCCATTGTGCCACCTAGCTTCCCCAAAGAGCCCCTATTTCACTAACAAAACACTATTGGACCTCCAATATATCTTCCATCTCAATTCAATTCAAACAAATATGTATTAAATCTACTAGCTGCAAGGTACTACACTGGGGTATAGGGATGCAAGAATATTCAAAGAACTTAAAATGTGAGACTAAAGAAGGAATGGATGTAAGAGGCAAGGTGGCCTCATGGCTATCATGCTGGACTTGGGTTCAGGGAGACCCAGCTTCAAATCCCACTTCTGCCCCTTAGATGTGTACCGTAGAGGCCGTGTAAATTATTTTAGCCTTGGTTTCTTTTTCTGTAAGATGAAGATGACAGTGTCCTATAGGACCTCCCTTCCAAGGTTATTAGAATCAAATGAGATAACATGTATGATGTACTTTTCAAACAACATGATGTAGTAGATTTGGGAGTCATTTGCAGAGAGGTGATAATGGAAACTACAGGATTTGAGGAAAACACCAAGTGAAAAATTGTAGAGAGGGAAGAAAGGTAAGGACAGAATGATAGGGAACATTCATATTTAAGAGCAAGAGAAGATTAGCAGCATGTCCCAATGGAAAGAAGGAAAAGACCTGGCTTCAAATCCTGCTTATTTCTTTACTATATGTGACCTTGGGTAACTTTTCTGAGGTTCAGTTCCTCATCTATAAGAAGTAGGAGGTTAGCCTCAATGACCTTGGAGGCCCCTTGCAACTCTGATTCTGTGCTACCAAGAGGTGGCCTAAATCTTCTCCACTCTCCTACCACCACTTCAAGTATCTCCTCTACTCTTGTTGAAAACAAACCTTCTATTTCTCATCCAACCATAATAGTAGCACTTGGAGGATACATAAACAAAAGCTGAGGGTCAAGAGTATAATTTATCCTAAAGTGCTTGCAAGTGGGAATTACAGATTATGGCAATTGAACCAATAGTCCCAAAACTTTTCTTGGGCATTCTATGCAGACCTTCCAACTGCCAAAAGGGAAAAAAAGGTTTTGTAGATTTTGCAGGATTCCTGGTTTTTGGAGGTGTCCTGTTAGCCTAATTTCAAATGCTTTCCTGGAGGCTTTTGAGTTGATAGAAGAAGGGGAATGGGTGAATTTAGAGTTGGAGGGATAATGGAAGTAAAAGTAATAGGCCTAGAGAAAGTTAAATTGTCCCACATCTGCACCACAGAATCTTGGCTCACAACAGCCCCAGGTAGATATTGTGGGATTGGGAGGGTCAATTCAAGTTGTTGTCCCCATTCTACTATCATTCTGGCTTACTACAAGTAGGGAATTTTGCTTTCATTTTGGAAATCTGGGGCAAGGGTTGCCCAACTAGCAAGAACAAGGAAAGGTGAATGAAGCATTTATCTAAGTGATGGAGACATAGAGAAATGCATAGTGATATAGGGCTAGACTTGAATTCCCTGGATCACAGTTTTTTCATCTGTAAAATGAGGAAGTTGGCCTAGAGAAGAAGTTTTTAACCTTTTTTGTGACATGGACCCCTTTGCTGATCAGGTGAAACCTATGGACTCCATTTTGGAATAATTATTTTAAATGCAAAAGACAAAATATATAACATCCCAGAGGAAATTAATTTTATTGGAAAAAAATAATTTTTTTCCTGTTTAAGTTCCTGTACCTCCCTGAATTCTATCCACGGGACTCTTTGTAGGGGAATGGGGTTATGGACTGCAGTTTAAGAATCCCTGGCCTAAAGCATCTCTAAGATATTCTGAACCTGTAATCCTGTGACCAGGTGGAAGAATGTCACTGATAACACAGTGCTTGGAAGCCTCCTTTCCAGATCTGAGTCCCAGTTCTGCCTCCTAGCCCCTTGATGTTGTAAGGGTGATTCCTCTTCAGGGTTGACTGAGCAATTTCCCATGATTCCAGACCCTTGATGGGCCCATAAGGATCAGTAAGTCCTTTCTGCTCCCTTCCTCTCTCCTGGAAAAGGGCAGATGACTCCAATACCCCCAGGCATAGTATTTTAGGGGTAGTCTAATTTAGAACCTGGCCAACTAGGTGGCACAATGGATAAAGTGCCAGGCCTGGAGTCAGGAAGACTCGAGTTCAAATTCAGCTTCAGGCACCTACTAGCTGCCTACTTAACCTTGTTTGTCTCAGTTTTCTCATCTGTAAAATGATTTGGAGAAGAAAATAACAATACACTCCAGTGTCTTTGCCAAGAAACCCCAAATGGGGTTATGAAGAGTCAAACACAACTAGAATAAGAGCAAAACAACAAAGTCTAGACCCTGCCCACAGCCTGGTCTTTACCCTCAAGGTAGGGCCAGCTTACTAGGCAAGCAGGACCAAAGATAAGAGACAATGGAAGCAATGGAGAACACAGAAGGAATGCTAGCCAAATGTAACTGAGGCTAGCACATGAGTCACCATGGAAACATCATTTTAGAGAGACTGTCCATCCCTCTGGAATCTTTCCATCACCGCTCCAGTCATTTCAGTTCCTATTTTTGAGAATCACCCTTCTATACCATTGAAAGTCATATAAAAGGAGAATATTAACAGACTTCCTTTCAGGAAGCCAGCATCAAAGGCAGCCTGTACCACGAATATTGGACATCTCCCTGTGTTTTCAGCAGTGTCCATTAAAGCTGTCATCTTTATCTTCACTTCAAGGGTTTTTCTGAGCTGAAGGCAAGCCAACTTGGACTTCAAATGATCCTGCCTGCCATGTGTTTTTCAGATCCCTAATACTATTTAGAGAGTCTTAAATACTAATAGAAAAGTTATTCATTAGCTTAGCTGCCACTCAGTTCCCATGGTTTTCATATCCTACTGCAGTTTTTGTGCCCGGAGATTTGTTTGAGAGAATTGAGGAAATGAAATAAACAGATACATAGCAATACAATGCAGTGGTTCTTTCCTGTAAGAGTTGGCAGGAACTAGGAAGATTTTTTTTTTCTGTTGAAGCTCTAGGCCAGACTGAAAAAAAAATTTTAAAACCCCCCAAAATTGTGCTACATAAATCTAGCCCAGTCAGCCATCAATCAAGAAGAAACTACTGTTCTTTCTCTCTCTTTAGAGTTCTACATTGTCATTTTCTCCTGCATTCCTTTGAGATTATGTCTTGAGGGCATAACAGACTCCACTTTTGTCTTCAAAGCCTCTCTATGTGTCAAAAGTCTCTGGAGTGTAGAAAGAATGCACCATTGACACACAGAAAAGCCCCTTATCCTGAAGCTAAGTGGTTGTGTCAGTACACCGCTCACTAATGGAACTAAACAGTGATGGAAGAGAAGGCTCTACTTCACCACCAAAGGACTGGACAGGTCCCTGCCACACCAACTTAAGTGTCAAAGTCACATATTAGGGAACCAGCAATGTATAGGGATGTCCCTTTTGCATCACATCAAACTCTAGCAAAAGCTGTTCTCTTTTCCTTTGTATTCCACCTCTGAACTCTCATAACCCTGTCTATCAATCAACGTGTATTTATTAAATGCCTATTATGTGCCTAATGCTATGCTAAGGGCTGGAGATAAAAATCACAAAAATGCAATAGTCCCTGTCCTCAGCGATCTTACTGTCTACGGGGAAGAGCAACAGGTACCCACATAAGGAAATTGAACATATATATCCAAAGTAAATGCAAAATAATTAACTAACAGTTGCAAAACTTTAACCCTGTAAGGAAGCTCAGGGGATTCTAAGGGTGGAGTGGGGATGGAAGGAGTGCATTCCAGGCATGGGAGGCAGCCTGGGAAAAAGGTTCAGAGGCAGGAGACGAACTGTCATTTATAAAGGGTCTCATGGCTGGACAATAGAATACATGAAGAATGTAACGCATATCAATGATGGAAAGATAAGCTGGAGCAGGATCATGAGGAATTTGAAATGGTAAATAGAGGAATTTGTATTTGATCCTAGAGGCAATGGGAATCCTCAGAAAGTCAGTTGCCTAAAGCACTGAGATGTTGAATGACTTGCCCAGGATCACACTATTAAGTCTGTGTGAGAGATAGGAATGGACCCACAGAATGGGAAACCACTGAAGCGCTCTATGCCCCTCTCCACTACACCTAGCTGTCTCTTTCCAAATGTAGTTTCATACCCTGTTTCTTAGTGCCTTTTTCATCTGTGCATGTCTATTTCTTCTCATTAGATTGCTAACTTCTGGAAAGCTGAGATCCTCAAGGGGTCTTAGTGATCTTCCTATCTGCTTAAGCACACATTGAATTCAGTTTTGTTCAGTGAATTTCTTAAGTTTAGTTTTCAGGGAGGAAATGTCATTTAGTGAATAATACAATGGAAAAACATTTGATTCAACATTGCCTTTTTTATTCAAACCAGGAAACTGTCATTTGTTTACCAGGACCTTCCCTCTTTTAATTATTTCCTATTTATCCTGAATATAGCTTGTTAGTACATAGTTGTTTGCTTGTTGTGTCCCTCATTAGATTGTGACTTCCTTGAGGTCAGAAACTATCTTTTGCCTTTTTTAAAAAAAATATTCCCAGCACTCAGCACAATGCCTGGCACGTAGTAATCACTTAATACATGCTTATTGATTACTGCTTACTATTTTTATTCTTTCTTTTTCCCCCCAGAACAAATATTGCCTTTGATGATTTGCTGTAGGTGTTCAGGTCTTGAACCACAATCCTGAGTGTCTCAAAAAAGATTTCCGGGTCCTCAAGGGGGAAAAACAAAATTCCATCTGGAAATGTTAAATGCATTTTTGAAAAAAAGACCAGATATGTAATTCATGATGTTTCTATCGTTGTCAGGACGAGCCAGAAAAGGAGCTTGTTGGATCTGTCTTTGAACGTTGACCTTCCCTTGCTTGATACCACGAATGAGAACCTGTTAATCATAGTTAAAATGGCAAAAGCTTGACTGGCATTGAAAACTTCTGCACCTTATATAGGGACATATCATCAATGCCAGGATGAAGTCTCCATGAGAGAGGGCAGGGAAGACCCCAAGATAAAGCCTGGGCACACTCCGCAAAGTTAAACTTTTATTTGTAGAGACAAGTCAAAGCCATTAATTCACTTTCAGTCATGATTAATTAGATTAAATAATACCAAAACATAGGACAAGGGAAAAAAAACAATACTCAAGTATATATAGTGTAGATAGTGCATTTTTAAAAATTTTAAATTTGACTTGCATCAGGCTCTTGTCTCCCATTTCCATGGCTCCATTCCTGAGGAGAGGAATTAGCCTGGTGGATTCCCAACACCTGTAATCCTGAGGAAACATTCTCAGAAGCTGATTGGTTCCCAGGTAACCTCACTTGGTGGCAGTTTCTTGTTGCAATAACTTGCTCCTCTAATAACTGCTTGTCCCATAATCTCCAAATTGGCCAACTCTTCTCTTGCCACTCCCTCCTCACCTTGGAACCCTCATGCAACTAAACTGCTAATAATTTGTCTGTCATACAAGATGCATGGTGCTCTATTCCACTTCTATCCTGGAAGAGTGATAAAGAAGATGGACAGAGTCAGGAAGAAATGAAGGGGTTGGACTGAAAGATCTTCAGTTCTAAATCTGTGATCCTATCAAACCAATTTTTAAAATTTAGTTTTTAAAAAATAAACTTAATGATAAAAACATGAATATTTCAGTATACAAAGAACAAAAAGAGGGTTTATTTTTTATGAATTACATAAGAAATCTTTATATGAATAGATTTATATTTTATACAAAACTACGAACTATTGCATTAAGTTTTTTTTTTTTAATACAGAATACATTTAACACAGTACCAACAAAATTGCCTTGCTTGTTTCTCCTTCTGAACTTTTCATTTTCTTCTGTGTAGGGTTTAAATGTTTTACTAGTATTCTCTTTTTCTTGTATCTCCATTAATAGCTACCAATTCATCCCCTCTTCCCTAAATAACGAATAAGCATTGTCAAGTAAAACATACTGTCTCATTCTGCACCTCTACTCTCTTATTTTTTCTGCCAAGAGTTGGGTGGAACCCAACCCAATCTTGAACTCTTGTCAGCATAAAGCCATGCTTGAGATTTGCCATATGCCCAGATCCTGTTCTTGTTTCTTCTGGATTGGCACCTCCTCTTTGGTGTGAATTTCCGAGGTTGTTTTGACCAGGTCACTTGAACCCAACTGGACTGGTGATCTTTCCAGACCTATTCTAATTACAATCCACTGTTCCCCTTCTGCTTGTTGGCTGTAGAGAGAATGCATGCTTACTGAGGCTATCTTAGCTAATGAGTCCTCTAAATTCCAAGTATAGCTTGTAATATTTGCACTTTAACCCATTCTTTTGAATGATGCATGTTCATCTTTTTTTTTAAACCTGCACCTAACTTAAGGTTAATATTAATAGGATCAGAGAATGCTGACAAATAGGGAAGAGTTATGTTTGGGATGATGGTGGCTTACATATGAGAAATGACTTAAAAGACTTCATGACTACAAAATGAGACTGGGCAGTCACATAATGAGGATGATGGATAACAACAGACAATCTGAGGGTTTCCCTGGTAACCGTGGAATACTAAAAGAGGAAGAGATACAGCACATTGGGTAGATACTATATAGATGAATTACAGAAGGGAGGGAACACAAATTGAATATGATAGGAAGGTGTGTACAATTTGCCATCTGTGTCATAGAGCTATTTGGTAGAATAGAGGGAGTGTCCAAATGGATGAAATTTTGAATTCACTGACATTGAGAAGCATCATCTGTTGAAAGCCAGTAAAGCTTTTGGTAAGGATGTTGGTTACTACATAATTTCTTCCTTAGAGTATCATAAACTCCAGTCTCTCCTTTTTGAAATATTTTGAAGTTACCTTCCTCCTAAGGGTGACCTCCCTTCTATGGTGGTATTTAATGCTTCCCACCCTCTGGAACAATTCTTCACCCTGTCATCATCCCTAAATTCTTCTAAGACTTTCTCTTTTGTTGTCCTAGGATGTTGTCGCTTTGGTTCACCTAATTCCCACCAAACTCTTTCAGTTAAAGCTGGTGAAATATTTGTAAGCTGTGTTTTTAAAGGGCTGGCTGCACAAATTCAATAATTAATTGATTAAAAGCAAAATACATTTCCTTATAATTCCATCTCTTCCTTCCAGTTTTGACATACCATGATTCTGTTGTGTTTAAAAATATTTGGAGATCACTGATATTTTTAAAATAAATCTATCCATTTAGGATCAGAGTACCTTCTTAATGTACTTGGGGTAGACAGGGGAAGCATTCTAATACTCCACATCTCATCTTAGACAAAGTCAGAATGGTGTACGTTTCCTGATGACAGATTATAATTGAATTCTGTTATGCTCTCCAAATATCCGTCTATTTTGTTGAAACAGTACTGAGGCATGTATAACTTGATTGATTTATTATTAGCTCAATCTTTAGTATTCCAGGTGCAGGGAATAGCTGTCACACTCAGCTGGA
Source organism: Vombatus ursinus (assembly GCF_900497805.2). Taxonomy (NCBI): domain Eukaryota; kingdom Metazoa; phylum Chordata; class Mammalia; order Diprotodontia; family Vombatidae; genus Vombatus; species Vombatus ursinus. The sequence goes on from NW_020955033.1 coordinate 33,593,950, forward strand.
GCTGTGATCATACTGAGTGATTCATAGAGTAGGTCTGGAGACAGAAGTCCAGAGGTCCTACCACCAGTCCAGCTGATTGATCTATTCTGCCTCTAGCTTTGCCTGCACCCTCTTCTCTATCTTTTGTAAGAGTCCCTAATGTCACCATTTAACTACCTAACAAAATTAAGATGGTCTGGATTTTTAAAAACAGTAAGAAAAGATAATAGTAGTTGTCCATATATTTTTGCCAGGTAGTGTTGTGACATGGAAGTTATTGGCTTGTCAAATACCAAATGGAGTTGCCCTTGTACCTCAGAGAAAATCCTGGGAATCATGGTAGAGGGCTCTAGCCAAGAGAAGCACTAGGGGAGAAGTCTCTCAATGCAGGGACAAAAAATGTCCACACATCTCATTTTTTTTTTCAAAGTGGCAAATTTGGCATTGTTTTTAGTGTTTATTTCTATTTCCTAAAAAAAGGAAAAGGAAATTTTTTTCTTAATAATAATGGTGAATAATGTAATAGGGTTCCATATCATAGTTAAGAATGACAGATTTAAATGAACAGATCTCAAAAGAATTGTAAACTGTTAAAAAAAAACACAAAAAAAGAATGCTCCAAATAACTAATAATAAGAGAAATATAAATCAAAACAACCCTGAAGTTTCATCTTACATCCAGCAATTTGTAAAGTTGGCAAAAGATGGGAAATGGTCAATGTTGGAAAAGTTGTGGAAAGATAGGTACATTAGAGTGCTAATGGAGCTGTGAATTTGTGCAACCATTTTGGAAATTGACTAAAACATCCATACCCTTTGACCTACAGATTCCACTACTAACCATGTATCCCCAAGAGATCACTGATTATAAAAAAGACCTCATGTACACCAAAATATTATAGTAGCACTTTTTTGTTGTAGCAAAGAATTGGAAATAAAGGCCTGACAGCTCGGTGGCACAGTGGATATAGTGGTGGGCATGGAGTCAGGAAGACCTGAGTTCAAATTCAGTTTGAGATACTTACTAATTGTGTGACTTTGGTTAAGTCACTTATTCTCTGCCCACCTCAGTTTCCTCAAATGTAAAATGGGTATAATAATAACTCCTGTCTCCTAGGGTTGTTGTGAGGATCAAATGAGATATTTATAAAGTGATTAGCATCACACTTAGCACACAGTAGTAGCTATATAAATGTTAGCTATTATTATTAACAAAGTAGATTGCCATCAATTAGGAAATGGCTAAAGAAATTGTGGCATGTAAATGTAATGGAAAATTACTATACTGAAAAAAATGATAAAAATAACGAATTCAGAGAAGCATAGAAAGACTTACACGAACTGATGAAGTAAGCAGAGCCAAGAAAAAATATACACAATGACTACAACCAAGTATATGGGAAGAAAAAACACAAAACAATCAAAAGGGAATGTGACAAAATTACAAAGAATAAGCATGGCTCCAAAGAAGAAATCTGAGAAAACACCTCCATTCAACACCTTTGCAGAGATGGGATGTTCATGGGTGTAGAACATGCATATATTTTCAATTTTTTGCATGTATTAGTCAGCTTTATTGATTTTTTTCCTCTTCCTCTTTTTTTTTTTCCTTTAGAGATATCCTTTGTTATATGGGCTGATTCTCTGGGAGGGAAGAGTAGGAGGGATCCTGGGAGAAACTGTGGTTTTGTTAAAAATAACAAACATCCATAAAAATTATTCTAAAATGTGACAGATTTGAAGAATATAAGAGAAAAGAAAGAAACTAGATAAAATAATGAAAAAGCCCCCATCCCACCCAGTCCAAAACTAAAGAACTACATATACATTGACTACAATGATATAATTTTTTAAAAAATGTATACTTTCACACATATATGAATGAAATCATAGCCATCAGAAGGAAATTTAGAGGGAGTTTGGATAAGTTGATATTGTTGATATTATTAATATTTTTTATTTTAATGTTTGATATTGAAGACAAGAGGCCTTTCCCATCCCTCCTCCCATTGCCTTCTCTTTTAGATCACCTCCCATTTATGTTGAATGTATCATATATGTCCAGATGTTTGCATATTATCCCCTCCATTAAATTGGAAATTCCTTGAGAGTAAGGACCATATTTTTGCCTTTCCATTGTATAGTATAGTTCCTGGCATATTTTTTGTTGTTGTTCAGTCATTTCCAACTCTTCATGGCCCCATTTGGAGTTTTCTTGGCAGAGATCCTTGAATGGTTTGCCATTTTCTTCTCCAGCTCATTTTTACAAATGAGGAAACTGAAGCAAATAGGGTTAAATGACTTGCCCAGGGTCACACGGCTAGGAAGTATCTGAAGTCTAATTTGAACTCAGTTCCTCCTGACTCCAGGCCTGGTGTTCTGTTTACTGTGCCACCTAGCTGGCACATACTAAGTATTTAATAAATGCTTCTTGACTGATTAACTGATTGATTATTTTTGTGGGGAATTAACTTTTGTCCAGAGCTATGATTTCATTGGTGTTAAGAACTTCCAGTGTGGAAACTCTCTTCACCAAGAGCATCTCTAATTAATAATCTAATGGCCCTAAGAGTAGAGCCTGGGGAACTGAGAAGTTAAGGGACTTGCTCATGGTCACATAGCCATTATATGTCAGGTGAAGGATTTGAACTCAAGTCTCCCTGATTCTGAGTCCAATTTTCTTCTACTAAACACATTGACTCTCAGAAAGGGTCATATATTATCAGGGGCAGTTTGGTGGCACAGTGGATATACTGCTGGTCCTGGAGTCAGGAAGATTTATCTTTCTGAGTTTAAATCTGGCCTCAGACACTTACTAGTTGTGTGAACCTGGGCAAGTCACTTTAGCTTGTTTGCCTTAGTTTCCTAATCTGTAAAATGAGCCAGACAAGGAAACAGCAAACCACTCTAGTAATTTTGCCAAGAAAGCCCCAGATGGGATCACAAAGAGCTGGACACAACTGAAAAATAACAACAATAAAAATTTTTGATAATAACAAATATTTGTGAACTTCTTACTTCTATGATCCATGTTTTCATTGGTGTGGATACTTCCTCTATCAATGCACTACCGTATGCCTTCTTAGACAGACTTCGGAGGTTGGTGTGGCTGCAAACATTCTCCAGCTGGTGATCCAGCTTCTGGAGAGCTCTTCTTAGCCCGAGGCGCTTGGGCACTGGCCTCATAATCTGTGTGGTTGTAAGGGGGAGTTTGTGACAACACACTGGGTGACATCATACAATGAAGTTAGCAGATGTTCTGGGTGGGGAGAAGGGAGACCAAGATGTGAGACATCCTGCCAAGTTCTCCTGGACTTCTTGTGTTGTGTCAGAACCTTTGACACAGAGGTTCCATAAGAAAATGAAATCACAAAACTCCTGATTTCAATTACATTTCATGCATGCAAGGGGGAAAAATTAATTCAGCCTCCCTCTGAACTTAGCAAGCCTGGCCTTCAGACCACAGACATCCAGACCAGGGCCCTAACTTGCAGTTTTTCCAACTGGGAAGGACTTGCTTCACCCATCATTCCATTGGCATTGACTTTGAGACAATAGAGTAGCATCAAATCCACAGTGATTCATTGGAATAGTACTTTAGTGGAGACACAATCACATAAGCTTTGAAATTATGAAGTGATTTACCTATATTATCTTGTTTGAATCTCACAATCATCCAGAGACATAAACAGTACGAGTGTTTATCTTCATTTTACTGATGAGGAAGTTTAGGCTCAGAGATGCTGAGTAATTGACTCAAAGTTACTTCACTGAAACTCCATCTCAGGCTTTCTAATTCCAAGTTCCGTGCTTTTCCCATGATACCACACTTCTCTTAGAATGCAAATTTATAGCAGAGAACCTACATATGTATTTAACCCATTGCTTTAGCTTGTTTAGACTTGTTAAACATTTTTAATGGCTCACATTCTCCAAAGTTAGTGTCATAAGGACTAAAAAATAATTTAAAATCTTCTATTCATCTTGATACCTAGCAACACTGAAGGGTGCTTGCACACACACACATACACACACACCCATATCTTAATGCTATATGAAACATCTCTGGATAATTTCAATAAACAATCAAATTAATATATTGATCAATAAATACTATATGCCAGGCACTGAGCTAAGTGATAGGGACAGAAAGTCATATGTGTCCTTTTCCCAATTGTATAATCTCCTTGGGATACATACCTAGAAGTGGTATTGCTGGGTCAAAGGGCATGCACCCAGGCAGACTTTTTGTAATAGGTTGTTGGGAACCACTGTGCAATAGTGAGACTTCTGAAGAGAAGAGCCCTGACCTGGCCTGATTTTTGTGCTGTCACACTATCACGTGTACTGGAACGGGCATCGTGAAAGGGAGGCTATCACCTGGTGGGAGACGCATGATTCTGCAGGCAGAGTGGACTGACAAAGAAGACTGGAGATAGAAGGCCTGGCTTCAGATTCCAACTCTGATGCCTTTGGGTTGTAATTTAAAGAGCAAACAGGGGAGGGAAGATTTCATGTATGTTGAAACAGATTAAATGCACTTGGATTAGGAAATATATAGTTATTTGACATAGTTAATAATTTTTTCCCTCAAGGCAGATACCTCTTAACCCACTTTCCTTCCTTAACCTTTTCTGCCCCATTTTAGCAGAGTAATTGTTTAGCTTGCCCAAAGAATTTGCATGTCACTCGGAATCCCCAAGCCTCAGTTTCCACATGTGCTAAATGATGAGGATAATTTCTATCCCTCCTAAGTCCCTTCCAGTTCTAGAGCTCTGATCTTATGTTCTAGTCAGGTAGAAAGCAGCCCAGAGCTGGCTGGGCTGTGGGGGAGGGACATCAAACACCTGAGGCAGGTCCAGAGATCTGCAGGAGACACTTTGTGTTAAGCAACAAGGAGGAACGGGGCCTGCTGTTGGCCCTACCTAGGGCATATGTGCCTAGGAGTCTCTGGAGAAGGGCTGCTGATTGGTGGACATTTTCATTTTTCAAGAACTTTCCTGTAAGAACGATTTTCTTCAGTCTTTAAATAAACTTTGTTCTTCTTTGAGCTTTGAGATCTGTTGACTCCCAAAGAGGGTCAGTCACAATACACTGGCAGGTGTCACCTAGTGAATTTCCAGATTTCCTAGGTACAAGGGGAGGGGTACAACACCAGGATGGGAGAAGTCCTTTACATTGTCCCTAGGTTCTTTGTGTCATGGAAAAGCCTCCAACAAAAAGATTATGTAAGAAAAAAATCACAAAACTCCTCTCTTTAGTTACATTATATGCATTGTATGGAATGAGAGAAAAGAAATTATGTTCATTAAAAGGCACTTTATATTTCTTTAAAGAGATATAAAGAGGTATCAAATGAAGACTCACGACAATTGACTCCTACTTCCCCAAGGAAATACAGGAGAGGCAAAAAGAAACTCAAAGGAAACACTATTCTTACCAAGAATGTAACTCTCTGATAATATAAAACACTTATTTTTTTTAAAGGAAAAGATGACTTTAGGTTGTGATTTAAAGAGCAAACAGGAGAGGGAGGGTTTCGTGTGTGTTGAAAAAGATTGAATTATCTTTGATTAAGAAATGTATAGTTATTTGGCACAATTAATGATTTTTCCCTCTCAAGACAGATACTTCTCAATACCCTTTCCTCCCCTAACTTTCTGCCCACTCCTAGAAGCGGCTTTCCTAAGATGACTCCTAAGGAAAACATTTGTTATTTTAAACAACAATGACTTGAAATAAGTCACTCAATAAAAATTCCTATTCAGTATATCTGCCCAGTAGGAGAACACAATGATTATTGAGAGATATTTGACTGAAGTATAGAAATAAAACTATCTTTAAAAAATCATGAATTCATGAAATCCAGGGGGGGTCCAAGGTCAGAGATTTTGAACCCAATTTCCAGCGTCGTAGCAGGAAGGAAATCTGCAGTTTAACCCTGAACGAAGGAGAACAGAGCTTTTTTTATGTGGTATCTGAGCTGTGGAATCCAAATCAGAATGAGTTTGAAGGCAGGACTGAAAACGTATAGATTTTAAAATAATTGGAGCCATTTTCCTAAAGATAGTTTCATTATACATCATCTAGAGAAGGATGAGGAACATTCTTGTTTCCCAAACTATTATGGACTATCAAGACTATTTAACATGAAATAATGACATACTTAAGTGAAATTCGGGAGAGCCATTGCTAGAGAGAGCACATTATGGTTAAGAACATGAATGAATGAACAGCAGAGCAATACTATTATGCAAAGGGACTATTAGTAATGCCTGTTGTACTTCGTAGTAATTATGTTTACATTTTCTGTGAGTAAAAAATGTGTGTGTGGGGAGGGAAAGAATTAAAGGACTACCCAGATTGGGTCCAAATTATTGGACATGAATCCAAAATTATCATCTTGCTTCTCTGAACGTTCTAATAAGCAGGACACTTCACCTTGGAAATACAATGGTCTGTCAATAGTACTTGAAATAAAGAATGATTTGTAGCGGAAACTCCCAAATGTGCTTTTGTAATGCCCGGGTTGGAAGGGTTGCTGTGTTTGTGTATTTATTATTCCTACACTTCAGAAACAATCATATTGAAAGGCACAAAAGCCAAGCATGTTTCTGGTATCAGAAGGTTAAGAAGGAGTTGATATGAGATTCCTTTAAACTTTCTGGCTAAACATTTGCCTTTCAACATGCAAGGAGGCTTTCATAATACTTCTGCAATGAAGATCATGCCAAAGATTCACTGGGAATAATGAAATAGAGATTTCTCAAGACTTTTTTCTCTCTCTCTTTTATAAATTAGAAAAAGCTACGTTACTTTCTTTACCCATATGGTAGATTTGATTTAATTATTTCATTTATTTTATTCCATGTCTTAAGGCTGAAATCTCCTTCTCTAAATGTGAAAAGCATTTTCTGTTTGTTCAGGGGACAAGATGTTCCTCTTGGACATGTAACTATGTAAGCAAATTTGCTCTATGGCAGTGATATTTACTCCTCTTCGTGAAAGCATCTGCTTTCAGAGATTGGTGTGTGGTACCTAAATAAAGGGCAGTTAGGTGATGCAATGGATAGAGTGCCAACCCTTGAGTCAAGAAGAGCTGAGTTCACTTCTGGCCCCAGATACTTACTAGCTGTGTGACCTTGGTCAAGTCACTTAACCCTGCTTACCTCATCTGTAAAATGAGTTGGAGAAGGAAATGGCAAACCAGTCCAGTATCTTTGCCAAGAAAACCCAAAATCAGGTCACAGAGAGTCAGACATGACTGAAATGACTCAACAAACCTAAATAAAAGGAATCTGGCTTATAAAAAAATGGAGTCATCAGACACTTAATTTACTTTACTCCATAAATGCATATGTCATTTTCTAGCAGGTAGTGAAGACCATGGAGCAGTTGAAAGTTTCCAAGTTTCTCTCTCTAGAACTTGCTGAGTAAATCTTGAATGAGATCTAATCACTATGCAGAATTATAGAATGTCAGAGACCATCTTGTCCAACCCATGCCTAAACAAGAACCCTGTCTCTACAACATACCCCAAAGTGGTCATCTAGCCCTTGCCTGGATACTTCTAGTAAGGGAGAACTCACTCATTTCTGAAGCAATCCATCACACTGTGTGATGGCCTTAATGATTAGAAAGCTTTTTCCTTCTATGGAGACTAAAACTGCTTCTTTGCAACTATTCATTCTTTTTAGTTCTTTCACTTTTTACTCTTAATTTTAAAAATTAATTTTTTCTTTTTTTTGTTTTTATATCTACTTATCTCCAATTCCTCGTCTTTCCCTACCCAGAGAGCTACTCCTTTTAAGAAAGAATAAGAAGCAGCTAGGTGGTGCAGTGGATAGAGTTCCAGCCTTGGAGTCAGGAGGATCTGAGTTCAAATCTGACCTCAGACACTTGACACCTACTAGCTGTGTGACCCTGGGCAAGTCATTCAACCCCATTGCCTCACCAAAAAAAAAGAAAAGAAAAGAATAAAAAAGAAAGAGAAACACAGCAGTCCAGTGAAATTAACCAGCTTATTAATTAGGTCTGGATATATAGAGGTCTCTACATTCATAGACCTACTCCTCTACAAAGAAGGGAAAGGGAGGGGCATTAAGTTAACAAGTATGTGTTGCTACCTATCATGATATCTCCTCAATTCCCAATTTTTTGTCAACATTTACAGAGCTGCTATAAATACTTTTATATATAAAGGTCCCTTTCTTTTTTAAAAAAATCTCTTTGGGATACTGACCTAGTAATGGTATTACTTGGTCAAAGAGTATGTTTTGGTCCTTTGGGCATAGTTCCAAATTGTAGTAAGATAATATTTGTAAAGCATTTAGCATATCCTGGCACATAGTAGGTTCTTAATGTTTGTTCCCATCCCCTTTAGTCAGTGAGAATATTTCTTGTTTCTGCTTATTTCATTCTTCATCAGTTCGTACAAGTCTCCTTGTACTCCTCCCATTAATACTTTCTTATGGTCTGGTAATAGTCCATCACATTTCTGTGCTACTCTTTGCTTTGCCATTCCCCAATCAATAAACATTTATTTACAATTCTTTTCTACTAAGAAAAGTGCTGATAGAAATATTTTGTGATATATTGTATCTTTCTTTCTGTCTTTTACTTCTTTGGGGTATGTGCCTAGCAATGAGATCTCAAGGTTCTCGCCTTGTAACCACTTTCTTTACATAATTTCAAATTGCTTTCCAGAATATTTGAACTAATTCATCACTCCAACAACAGAGAATCAATGTACCTATGGAAGGAACTTGTAAAAATAAAAAAAAAGTATTTTAAGTATCTACTGTGTATAAGGTACTAGCCTCCCTTCTGAGGAGTAGCTTATTAGCTCATTCCTGCTGCATTTAAAATTCTTTCACCTTTGTTAGGTGCATTCCCAAGGCAACTTGGCCTGGCAGCTTGTTGGTGATGACAGCTAGATGCAAAAAAAAACAAAAAACAAAAAAAACAAAAAAAACCCCAAAACCCCAAACCCACAAACTTTGTGAATTTTAGCATGAGAAACAGTTATTCATAGTATAGATAGATGTGCACTACACCATAACTAAGGCAGCTAGGAGGCACAGTGGATAGAGTGTTGGGTCTGGAGTCAAGAAGACTCATTTTCCTGAGTTCAAATATGACCTCAGACATTTACTAGCTGTGTGACCTTGGGCAAGTCACTTAACCCTGTTTGCCTCAGTTTCCTCATCTGTAAAAGGAGCTGGAAAAGGAAATGGCAAACCACTCTAGTATATCTACCAAGAAAACCCCAAATGGGGTCACAAAGAGTTGGACATGGCTAAAACAACTGAACAACAACATTAAATAACTATACCCTCATTCTAAGACCACACAGACTTGCTTTGGGGACAAGCCTTCCATCTGACCCATAGTGACAAGCACTCTTCAGGGTCTTGTCTCCCACCTGGATCCCAGCCTCTCACTGGTGGGCTGAATGACCTGTGGCTGTAGCATTGCCAAGACCATGATATTTCCCCATGCCAAGAGGCTGCCTGGCATTTTGCGATTAGGTTGCCTGTCCTTCTTTGTCTCCTTCACATACTGAGTCACCCTTTCCTTTGATATGGTACTCTACTGAACCTGGCTACTAGATTAGTCAAATTTTCAGGGATAGAATATTTTGCAAAGAAGACTTAAAGCTCATCATTTGATCCACATTTCAAAATCTCCATCAAGATTTCTTTCCAGTTTTCCCTGCTGGGTTTGAAATGCCTGAGCTCCTTGGGCTCTGCCAGTGGGGGCTCTGCCACATGGCCTGATGAAGCACAAACTACACAGCATGCTAAGTTTGACCAGGGTGTCCCAGAATTCTCTTTCAATTATCAGGCAATCCTCTAGCAATAAACTGCATTTATGGCCCTCCTTTTAACAAATTCCCTTCTAATCTGCCCATTACCAGGTTACACAAGGCAGTTCAGGAGTCCCTGGGATAGACTGCATCCCACATGCCAAATGGCACTACCCCAGAAATGCCAGCGTTTCCCCTTACTTCTTGGGAACAGGGGCAGGCTCAAGCATGAGTGCATTCCTGTTGCCTTCAACACACGGTTTTGTTTTGTTTTGTTTTTCTTGTGGGCGCTCTTTGACTCTGACATTACAACTTGTGAGGAGTAAAGACTGTTAGGGAAATGGATACGGTGGAAAGAGCACTGGGTCTGGAATCAAAAGACCTGAGTTCAAATCCAGCCTCTACCCATTATTTTCCGTGTAATTTTTGGCAAGTCACTTTTCTGTGCCTCAGTTTCTTCTTCTATAAAAGAAGGGGTTGAGATTAATTGACCTTTGAAGTCCTTTCCAACTCTAAGTCTATAAAACTCTAATAGAGAATGATAACTCATGTTTCTATAGCACTTAAAACAAGCCTATGAAAGAAACAATATAATTATTATAATCTTCACTTTACAGATGATGAAGCAACCTCAGAAAATGTAAATGACTTGCTCAAGGACTCACCACTAAACAGCATGGGAGCTGGAATTTGAACTCAGGTCCTTTATTGCTAATACCAGAGTTCTTCCATATTGTATCCCACAAACCTATGCTTTTTAGTTCATGCCCAGATTCACTAGGCAGCCACCTAGCTGCCGTTATCATAGCCAATCAACTTCCAAGCCAAATTAATCTGGGGATGAAAACTCAATGATTCACTTGAGACTGAAAAATTGTACCTGGGATGCATCAATATGCTACTCATTAATATGAAGGCCAGAGACTTAAACTTAGTAGGTTCCCTATACATGTTTGTAATGATTTTTAAAAGATCCTTCCACAGGCACATTGATGAACTATTGGTGGAGCTGTGAATTAGTCCAAACATTCTGGGAAGCAATTTCGAATTGTGATAAGAACATGGCTAAAATATTCATACCCTTTAAATCTAAAGATGCCACCACTAGGCATATGTTCCAAGAAGGTCAAAGATAGAAAGATTCAGTGTTCGCCTCTTTAGAACATTACTTTTTTGTTGTAGGAGATGCCAATTCATTGAGGAATGGTTAAACAAAGAATGGTACAGGAATGTGACCGGAATATTACTGAGCTCTAAGAAATTATAAATGAAGAATAACAAGGAGACATAGGAAGACTTAAATGAACTGATAAAGAATTAAGCAAGCAGAACCAAGAAGACAATATTCTCACTGACTACAATAATGAAGATGGAAAGAGCAGCAAAACCAAACTTTACATCACGTAATTTTAAAAAATGGATATTTGTTTGTATCTTTTGTATTTACATCATCTAGATTTCAAGCCTCCTGCATATCTCTTTCTTTTCCCCTCCCAGAGAACTATCCCATAAAACCAAGAATTAAAAAAGAAAAAGAAAAGGAGGAAAAAGGAACACAATCCATCAAACTGATGTATACATTTTTAAAAGGTTGACATTAAATGCCATGTTCCATATTCGGGGGTTCCCCACCTCCCTCCACATCTCACCTCTGCAAAGTTGCCAATGAAGTATCTGTTTTATTTCTCTTCATTGGGGCTAACTTTGTTCTTCATGATTTTGCAGTACTTATTTTTTACTGTCTTGTAGTTCTTGCTTTTTTTTCATTTGCATTGTCATTGTATGTATTCTTTTCTTGGATCTGCTTACTTCACTCTGCATCAGTTCATATAAATCTTTCCATGCTTCTCTGTATTTATCACATTCGTTACTTCATGTGAAACTGTATTATTTCATTACATTCAAATTTGTTTAGCCATTCCCCAATTGGTGGACATCCACTTTGTTTCCAGTTCTTTGCTATCACAAAAAATGCTGCTATAACTATTTTGTGTGCAGATAGGTGGAGCAGTGGGCAGTGCGTTGGGCCTGGAGTTGGGAAGACCTGAGTTCAAATTTGGCCTCAGACACTTACTAGCTATGTGACCCTGGGCAAGTCACTTAACCTTGTTTGCCTCTGTTTCCTCATCTATAAAATGAGCTGAAGAAAAAAATGACAAACCATTCCAGTATCTTTGCCAAGAAAACCCCAAATGGGGTCATGAAGAGTGGGATATGACTGAAAAACGACTGAACAACAAAAAAATACTTTGGTGTATATGGGGCCTTTCTTTTTGTTGAGGTCTTCCTTGGGGTTTCTGCCTAGCAATGAAATCTCTAAGCTGTAACAAAAAATGGAGGTGATATGAAAATTATAGAAGTCATGTAACTCTCTGTTCCTCTGTATTCATCATGTTTGTCATTTCTTACAGGATATTAATATTCCATTACATTCATGTATAGCAATTTGTTCAGACATTCCCTAACCAATAGGGATCTACTTTGTTTCCAGGTCTTTGCTACCACAAAAATTGTTGCTACAAATAATTTGGTGTATATTGGGCCTTTTGGGGGGGGGGGTCAATGATCTTTTTGGAATATGTATTCCTTTAGATCAAAAGGATAATTATCTGGATAGGAGAAGGAAATATAGATGATTTTTTAAAAATATGTCAATAAATTTCATATTTAAAAGTTTTTTTCTGTTGCTATTGCTATAGTATACCTATACTCTCCTGTTACCCTCTCAATTCCTCCTCCCACCTGTCAGTGACAATTTCCCTTTCCTTAAACAAATTCTAGCTGTTTTCTTGGCTGTTAGTTATTTACATCAACCATGGAATTCTATCTTCAGCTTCCTGCTGGTATTTCTATACTCTTGATTCCTACGGCATACCTGTTTTCTGCCTTGTTGGAGCCCAGACCCTTGAGTTTCATGGACATCTTGCTTTTCTGATCCCTGCTGGTCCCCTCATAGGCTTCCTTCTCACAGCCTGGTGTGAAAAAGCTTTTCCTAAGCATTTCTTCAGAAAAATATACAGAAGATGCTAGAAAGTGTAAAGTGTATGTTAATAACAAATGATATACTTTAGGGGAAATATCTTATCCTATTATTGGCAGCTTCTCATGTTGGACACCCTGGAGAGATGAGAAAGTATAAAATTCTCCCAAAAGCTAAAAAAGAGAAAGGTGACATTTGGCAAAATACAACATAAGCCTTGAATTCTTCTTGAACTAATAACCATTAGACATATTTCTCTTCCCATTATGCATATCATTACCCTGCCTGAATTAATCAGTATCAAATGCAATTAAATCCAAAAGACTTAATAGGTGAAAGATTTCTCTCCCACTTAGAAACAATTTGTTGTTTAATATTTGTTATTATGTTTTAGACCTTCAATGGTCGTATTAGTGATAATAGCACTAGATTAAATAAAGAAAAAAAACTGCTACATGGAATACACAAATTCATTTTGAAAAAATATTTTCTTCTTTTTCTCCAGGGAGGCAATAATGACAAATATAAATTTGCTGCTTTGCTAATACTTTACAAACATTTTAATGGATTTGTGGTTTCAACTATGTGGCCTCTCCATCCATTGATGCAGATAATACTATCTCTAGGCCTTCTTGCAATCGTTGTGCAGATCTATGCATTCCTACAAATCTTCTCTGGAGCATCCACTCAATAAGCTAGGGTCCTTCTTATGGTTGTTTAAATATTTCACAGGTACCAGGGTTACACTTGAATCCTCCGTCATTTGTCTTTCATTCTTGCTCTATGACCAATTTATTTTCTTTCCCAGTCAGTGATGCCTTGGATGCCATTTCACACATCCAAGTCATCCTTGGTAATATTTTATAGACCATTTATGTCTCTAATGCATCATTATAGTGAGAATATGACTCTGGGTTCTCAAAACCTATGCTTGGGGATCATAAACTGAAACAGGCTCTACCATGCTGTAAAGGCTTGGAGTATTGTCTGTTTCCCAAGGACTAGCCCAGTTAAGTGCAAGGAGGTTTGTCACCAATAAACTGGCACTTGGTGGTGAATTCTTTGCCCATGACAACTCACGCAACAAATTTAGAGAGATGACAATAGATAGATAATGCATTTCCTAAGTGCTTACTGTGTATCAGGCGCTGTGACAAGCTCTAGGAACAAAAATCCAAGCAAAGAAGGAAGATAATCCCTGCCCTCAAGGAGCTTACATTCTAATGGGGAAAGATAACACACAAAAAGGAAGTGAAAAGTGGGGTGAGGAGGTGAAAGTATCTATGTGGGGACAAAGTAGAGAGGTGGTTTGAGTTGCCATGGACTGGTGCAGGTTTAAAGAACACAAGTAGCATTGTTGCTTTCTTGAATGGAGGTTAGGGGAGGAATACAACAACTGGAGGAAGAAGTTGTAAGGGTGGTGGCCTTGCCAGCTTCTGGGGAGGAAATGGAGAGGTGGTCAGGGAAGTCATGGGCTGGTTCAGGTTTGAAGAAAACATGGCTGGTGTGGGCAAAAAATACCAAGCGGCCCTCAGTTGTATGTGGTCCCCTTCCACTTCTGCAAATACAATGCCAGAGTACTGGAAAGGGTGGAAGAACAGAGGGTGATGAGAATACCACAGTTTTTAGATCATTTATACATTTAGCTTGGTTGTTAGCACTCTAAATGTGAGATCCTTGTTCAATGACCTGCTAGTTGACATGATACTAGAGGAACTGAATAATTAATCATCATATTAATCTTGACATTATGTCTGTAAATGAAACCAGAAAAAAAGAAGGGAATTGCAACTAAGAAAAGAAAAAAATTGGTGGAGTTGGTTTTATTGTGTGCCTAAAGGCAATAAAAAGCCTCATTTCATGGATATTTAGTTAATTCAGATTGCAGAGCTCATGACAACTACTTGTCCACCATGACAATGGTATAATCACCACCAACCCAGTTGCTGCTTATGTGCCATTAGTTATAAAGGTTGAAGGGGTAGAGAAATTCTATGTAGAATTTTATGGGACATTCCAAATTAATCTAACGTATACTTAGAAACTCAATGATCTTGATGCAAAGATGGAAATGGATGACAATGTTGGGACATATATCAGAAAGGTCCAGGGCACTCTTGGTTGAACTGGGTTGCCTCATTCCCCATGGGAGAAATCCTTCTCTCTGTATAGTCTAGTACATAATCTTCTACATATGCTTTTTTTGATTTCCATTCCACGATGATTTGGATAAAAGGGCTTCTTTGCTATTTTTGAAGTGTGTTCATTGTGAAACTGGTATTAGGTAGGTATGGAGTCAAACCTTGGATATAGAATTTCCTTCCTTTCCAAAAGACAAAGTGATAAAAAAAATTAGCTCAAATTCCATCATTTACCCTAGATGAACAATATTAAGGCAGCAGATAGATATATTTCTAGTCTGCTACCCTTTCTCCCTCTGAGGAGAGCAGGGTGGTTTCTGGCCCCAATCTGCCCCTCCCGACAGAAATGATAGTCTCTTTTAGAGAAGGGTCGGGGTAGAAGAGACTAGAGATGTCTATTCTGCCTCCCTTAGAGCTACACAAGGACAGTGTCAGCTACACACATGAAGCCTTACTCTTCATGTGGGTCTCACTACTCTCCTCTTTATTGCTATACACACGCATGCCCAGACACACAGACATACATATCGTACAACTAATACATTTTCATCTTTTTTTTAGCAGTTATTTATCTATTTATTTTTAGTTTTCAACCTTCACTTTTATAAGATTTTGAGTTCTAAATTTCCCTCCCTCCTTCCCTTGCCCTCTTCTTCCCCAAGACAGTGTGTAATCTGATATAGTCTAAACATGTACAATCATATTAAACATATTTCCATTTCGGTCATGTTGTGAAAGAACCAGAACAAAAGGGAAAAGCCATAAGAAAGAAAAAAAAGAGAGAAAATAGTATGCTTTTATCTGCATTTAGATTCCAGAGTTCTTTCTCTGGGTGTGGATATTATTTTCCATCATGAGTCTTTTGGAATTGTCTTAGATCATTGTATAGCTGGGAAGAGCTAAGTCTATCAAAGTCAGTCATGTGACAATGTTGCTGTTACTGTGTACGATGTTCTCCTGGTTCTGCTCACTTCACTCAGCATCAGTTCATGCAAGTCTTTCTAGGTTTTTCTGAAACCTGCCTGCTTCTCATTTCTTATGGAACAATAGTATTCCATTACATTCATATGCCACAACTTGATACATTTTAATCTTAATATAATTAAATATATTATTGATAATGAAAATGAGGAATGGTGGAAATAACACTCTTAATGAGAGGAAAGAGCTACAGGGATGTAGGCATCTTACAGAATGAGAAGTCTTCTAGGCCATGGTGGCAGACAAATTATCCAGGGTGGGAGGCTGCTGGGGTGTTATGGAAAAAGAAGTCTGGAACAGAGCCAGGCGGAGAAGCCAGAGAGGAATAAAGGAGTGATAGAAAAAGAAAAAGATAACACATTTTTGGAAAAAATTTTGGGCCTTATTAATTCTGAAAAAAGTCAATTCAGAAAATATCAACTATTAACCAACAATCACTATCTCAGCCAAACTGGTTTTTGCAAAAAATAACAGGTTGATATCCAGTTGTTTGACCAAAATCAACACTGTTTTCTGAATTGCCAGCTTGAAAAAATTAAGCCATATAGACACAGCTGAATAGCTACTTTTACAATGTCATCAGTTCTTTGTCTGGGGTTAGGTTAGGACTCTGCAGCTAACGTGACCCAGTCACCAATGTGATTTGGCTCTCCCTTGGATTTGCTAATACCTTTTAGACCACTAATTAGGACTAATAATATCATCCCTATCCTCTGCTGAAGGTTAATGGTTTCATCATTTTTGGACTTTTTTTTTTGGAACCCTTAGTTCATGCAATTTATAAAAATAATGTAGGCTACTATAAGTTTGAAATATACTTTGTAATTCCCTGGGAAGGCAGGGCTCATCAGAGTGAGAGTGGTTAAATTGGTACCAACCTTCAGTCCTTCCATACCTCTTTTTTTTATTTTTATTTTTTTGGTGGGCATAAGGAAGGGAAGTGAAAATGCATTTATTAAGTGCTGACTACTTACCAGGCACTGTGCTAAGAGCTTTGCAAATATTATCTCATTCAATCTTCACAAAAACCCTGAAGGACAGATGCTATTATTATCCTCACTTGAGAGCTGAGAAAACTAAGCTTGACAGAAGCTAAGTGACCCTGTACTCCATCCAATGTGCACCTAGTTGGAGAGGAAGAAGAGGAGGAAGAAGAGAAGGAGATTCAATCACTAGAGTAGTGATAGTGCTGGGAGAGGTAAAGTATTACTGGAGAATTGTCTGAATTGTTATGGGTTCAAATGTTAGCTTACTGTCTGTTTTTGTATTTTTTTTTTGGATCATATTAAATAAGTCCTATCCTATATTTGATATACAGTTAGAGTGAGTGATTGCATGGGATCTGAGAGCCCCTTTACTTTTTTATAAGGACTTAGATGAAAATTGTATTCTGATATTACCAAGGGAAATCTTGCCTGGGGAAATAAGCCAAGTGGAGTAATTTGTGAAAGAATCCCCAACATTGAATCTAGCCCATGAGACACCAGAGCTGCCATTTTACACCATATGTCATAATGATATAATCACAGATTTCAGTTACATTCTTTCTGCTCTTGATTTATTTCCCCATCCCCATCCTACCTCCACCCATGTAATCTTTAAAACTGGGGCAATTTTACTGCATAAATTTTAGCAACCTCAATACTCATGAATTTGACAGAAAATAAGAAAGAACAAATCCCTAGACTGAGGGAAAAGGCATTAATAATCCATCAGTCACTTCCTGAGTATAGAGTTACTCCTGTACATGCTGTTAATACTTAGTGCTTTCCAGATAGAATGTGCCTTAGAGCATGAGCAGACCTAGCCCAGAATACACACATAAGGTTGTACAGAAAATCAGCAATGTTCTCTGTAATATCAGAATTTATTA
Source organism: Vombatus ursinus (assembly GCF_900497805.2). Taxonomy (NCBI): domain Eukaryota; kingdom Metazoa; phylum Chordata; class Mammalia; order Diprotodontia; family Vombatidae; genus Vombatus; species Vombatus ursinus. The sequence continues at coordinate 33,611,712 of NW_020955033.1, forward strand.
CTGTAACTATATCCTGCTGTTTAAAAACAATGGAAAAGAAAGAAAAAAATTATTAAAGAGAATTCCCACAATCCAGAAGAGAGGAGGGGGGAAAGAGGAAAGGGGGAGGGGAGAGGGAGAGGGAGAGGGAAAGGGAGAGGGAGAGAGAGAACTGTCCTTGGAAAATAAACACCAAAAATATTCAAACTAGATGGGAATTTTATGGCATTTTCCAGATGGTATCTCAGCTACTAATGTCTTTTCACAGTTGGATAGTAGTATGTGAATTCTTTAATATTTAATGTAAAACCAATTTTTTAAATGGAAGAAAACATATGTATTAAATAACATTAAAAACAATTTTTTTTGCTATAAGAGATAATCCTTTGCACTGTATGTGATATAACTCGTAATTAAAGTTTTATAAAGGGAAAATAGTTCAAGGCATAAACAGATAAGCAGTAGCATAGACTGTATTTTGCTTTCTCTTTTTAGCCCACTAAGGTCTCATATTTTTTCCCCTAGATTGAAGTGGTACTCCATGGGTGGTGTAGATATTGACAATTTAAGTCTTCAAATATTCTATTATTTAGCATTTTCTTTATGCTGTTTAAGACACAGCTCAGAATTGTTAGGATGTAGTTGTAGTGCAGTGACAAAAACACTGTATTTGGAGACCCAGCTCTGTACTTACTACTGTGTGACCTTAGGAAAATCCTGTCACTTTTCTCATTCTCAATGACTTTCTTGCCTTGAAGAATTGTTGAGGTAAGGACTGTTCCCAGAAAATCTTCAACCTCACCCCCAAACTTAGGTATCACCACATTCCCTCTGCCTTCCCATTCTTCATTTTTGAAAATGACCTACCAGGAATCTTGCATCAGGAGGGGGATGTTAAATAGAGAAGGGAAAAGAGGGAAGAAGAAAAGAAAAATTATTCAGGACAAGTCAAGTTTCCACATCTGTAAAATGGGTATGATGTTTTTTCCATTACCTACAAAATAATAATATCTGGCATTTATATAGTGATTTAAGGTTTGCAAAGATTTAAGGTTTAGCAAATATTATCCCATTTTATTCTCACAATAACCCTGGGAGTAAGATTTTATTATCTTCATTTTATAGATGAGGAAAAGAAGGTTTAGAAAAGTCAAATGACTTGCTCAAGGTCACACAGCTGTGTCAATATCTGAGGCAGGATTTGAACTCAGGTCTTCTTGACTCCAGGTCCACCCTCTCAATTCACTGAGCCACCTCACAATCAATATCACAGAGATTTTGTGAGAAACAACTGAAATCATGTGCTTTTATAAAGTAAAAAATAAACTCTATGTAAATATAGAGTATTATTGATTGGGCCTTTATCTGCTCATTATGCTATGACATAACACATGTGAAATTAAAGTCATAGAAATGTAGAACCGCAGCGTAGAATGGACTTACAATGCAATATAAGCTAATTTCTACTGAAAGCACAAATCTCATCTGCAATATGATGTTACAGTAGAGTCAGAGGACCTGAGTTCAAACCCTAACTCCGACTATTATTACCTCTGTGATCTTAGGCAAAAAAGTAACCTCCCTGCCTCAGTTTCCTCATTTTTATAACTAAAGGGTGTTAGACTAGAAGGTCTCTGAGATCTCTTCCACCTCCAGCTCTATAATCTCCAGCCTTTGCTTGAAGAGTTTCACTGATGGGGAATGAAGTAGCCTGTTTAATTTTTCAGACAGTTCTGTTAGAAATTTTTTTTCTTTCTCATGTTGAAACACAATTTGCTTCCTTATAACTTCCACTCATTGATCCTAGTTCTTGGTCAAGGAAAACAAGTCTAATTTGCCTTTCACATGATAACTACATATTTTAATACGACTTTCACTTCCCCTGAGTCTTTCTTCCCCATGCTCAATACTCAGACACTTAGTAGTTGTATGACCCTGGGCAAGTCACTTAACCTCTTATTCATTTCTCATCTGTAAAATGGGGATAATGATAGCACCTCCCTCCCAGGATTTTTTTTGAGGATCTCATGAGATAATATATGTAAAGCACTGTGCAAATCTTGAAGTACTATATTTAAATGGTAGTAGTAGTTGTTGTTGTTGTTATTATTATAAATAAACTGGCATTTTTTTTAGGGCAGATAGGTGTCACAGTGCATAAAGTATCAGGTCCAAAGTCAGGAAGACTCATATTCCTGAGTTCAGATCTGGTCTCAAACACTTATTAGATGTGTGATCCTGGGCAAGTCATTTCACCCTGTTTGCCTCAGTTTCCTCATCTGAAAAGTGATCTGGAGAAGGAAATGGCAAACCACTCCAGTATCTCTGCCAAGAAAACCCCAAATGTAGTCACGAAGAGTTGGACACAACCGGACAACAACAAAATTTTCATCCCTTCTCCTTGTTGCCCTCTTCCCTATGAGGTTCAGCTTTTTAACATCCTTTCTCAAATGTAGCCCCAGAACCAATGATAATATTCCAAATGTGGTGTGCCCAGCACAGAGAACAGCAGAACCATCCCCTTCTTTCTTCTGAACATTTCTATTAATGGCATCTGGGATTATGTTACCCTCTTTCAGCTGCCACATTACATTGTTGACTCATACTGAGCATTCAGTCACTAGAACCCCTGACTTATTTTTCACACAAACTGCCTGCTAATTATAGTTCCTTCATCCTGATTTATAAATTGTAAAGCACTAGACAAATATAGGTGATGATTGTCTTTCCTGTTGAACCTGTGATTTCATTGGTGCAGAACAACCGATGTGGATTATCACCTTCTCTGCCACAAAGAGCTTGGCACAAAACCTGGCACATAGTAGGTGTTACATAAGTGTTTATTCCCTTCTCCCTCTCCTCCATAGTCTCAGAGAGTTGCCTGGGGCACTGCGAGGTTAAGTGATTTTTCTCTGTCTCTGTCCTCTGTCTATATGATGTGATTCCTCTTATGATTATCATAGTAAGTATAATGTAAAGAGAGTTTAATTTTATATAATCCTTGCTCTCTGAGAGCCGACCACATTGTAACCCTTGTTCTGCCTCTGAGCTAATGTTCTAATGAGCAGTGTCCATGGGAATAGAAACAAGTATTCAAATGGAAATGGACGTACCAGCAGACACTGATAATTACTGCATATGTCTTTGTTGTTGTTCAGTTTTCAGTCCTGTCTGACTCTTTGTAACCCCATTTGGGGTTTTCTTGGCAAAGATACTGGAGTGGTTTGCTATTTCCTTCTCCAGCTCATTTTACAGATGAGGAAACTGAGGCAAACAGGGTTAAGTGACTTGCCCAGGGTCACACAGCTAGTAAGTGTCTGAGGCCAGATTTGAACTCAGGAAAATGAATCTTCCTGACTCCAAGCCTGGCGCTCTGTGCATTATGGCATCACCTAGCTGCCCTACTGCACATCTCTAGAGACTTCTAACTTTCAAGTGCCCAGCATTCTCATTCTTCAATGGCTATGTAGAGACACAAAAGCTAATGCCCACATCTCACTTAGTTCATTCTCCATGGCTGCTAATCCCAGTAGAAATCCAAAGTGAGAACATGAGGTTTCCACTGCTGAATATAGTAACTGTTGGTTGCTACATATCTCTAGAGCCCCCGTGATAAATAACTCATGCAACTCCAGTGAGCAGACCCTAATGGTGTCTCATATTCATTCATAGGCTCATAGTGTATCTTGAGAGCTGAAAGGGATCTGGAGACCATCTAGTCCAACCCCCTAATTTTATGAGTGAGGATACCAAGGCCTCTGGAGATCAAGTACCTTGTCCATTGTCACACAACTAGTAACTTGTTTAGGTCTGTGTAGGAAGAGGAATTCTGATTCCATTCTTCTAAGTGGCAGAGATGAGATTTGAACTCAGGTCTTCTAATTCCAAAACTTGTGAGTTTTTCCATTGTATCAGACTGCATTCTTCCAGTATGATTTTGGATTAATATACCAATATTCATGTAAATACAGAGGGTTTTAATACTACTTGTATTAACTCAATGCAGTTCTCAGAACCATAGAAATTCATATCTTAAGGAAAAACGTATTTCCTTTAGAAAATGGTCATTGGAGAGAAGCCAAGAAGGTAGTATAGAAGAAAGTATCACTACATCACTATATTATCACTACGCAACTCAACCTTAACCAAAGTACGACTTTCTCCCCTTGGCAAGTGGTCACTATGATGTATTATCAGCTAAGGAGGAGGGCTCTCAGACTGAATCACAAGGAAAAGTGTCACTCTGGGACAGATTCTCAAAGAAGGGAGTACAGGGGACTCTTAATGTCTATAGTGAAGGAAGATGCCCTAATTTGCTCTGATCCGCCAAGGAAGGAGGAGTTCAGACAAAGGAAAAATCCTTTCAGTAAAGGAGCAGGTCTCAATTCAGTCTAATCCCCAGAGGAGTGGGAACCTAGGGACTCACTTTGCTTCTGAGATAAAGCAAAGACCCCCAGGGTCCTCAGCAAGGTTGATCAGAGACTGGTCCCAGAGTCAAGAGCAGAGAATTGGTGCTAAAGATGAGTAAACAAACAAACAGCTACTATGATTCCAGGGTTGCTCAAGAAACAAAATGAGATGAGAATAACTCAAAAACACTTACAAGCAAAACCACAAAGAAAAACAGCTTTGCCACAACATCAATTAGAATTCCTCAAATAGATGATGTAAGAGTTTTAAAAAGAATTAGAAATGACATTTTAAATGAAATGATAATAGAGAAAAGAATGAGAAAAGAAATTAGAGCTATAGAGAAGACTTAGAAAGAAAATTAATAGCTTAAAATAAGTATACAGCCTTACCCAAGTACAACATCCTAAATCAGAATAAATGAAATAAGAGTTAACAATTCTAGGAGGCAACAAGAAATATTAAAACAAAGTCAAAAGACTCAAAAATATGGAAGAAAACATATTGAAAACAACTGACTTGAAAAAAAATCAAGGAGAGATAGCTTAAGAATCACTGGACTACTTAAAATCTAGAAAGAAAAAAAGAGCTTGGATATCATATTTCAAAAAGTCATGAAAGGACATTTCCCAGACATATTAAAATAAGTGGGAAAAGTTAAAATAGAAAGAATCCATCCACCATGTCTAGAAAGAAATTTCAATATAAACTTTTTCATCTGAACTAGTCAAAAGAGGGCAGAAGACTCACACAAATACACAAAGAATTTGGTGTAGAAATACAGTCTATTCAACAGTGAGACAGGAGGGAACAGGAAGGGGGAGAGGGGGAATAAGAGGGTGATGTAGATTCAGAGAGGGCTTAGATAAGCAAGATGATGCTTAAACTTGAAGAGGGAATTATGAAGAGAGGATTAAAAGAAATAAAAAAGGTAACTATATACAATAAAGAGGGTGTGGAACAAAGAGAAGAAAAAGTATAAGAGATTAGGATAGAAGGAAATACACAGTTACCATAACTGAATGTGAATAGGATGAATTCACCCATAAAATGTAAAAGTATAGTAGAATAGAGTAGAAAGCAGTATCCAGCAATATGCTGTTTACAAGAAACTCACTTGAAACCTAAGGCTCACAAAGATTATAAAATAAGGAGTTGGAGCAAAATCTGTTATGCCTCAGCTAAACTCAAAAAAGCAGAAGTAACAAGTGTGATTTCAGACAAAGTAATAGCAAAAATAAACTTAATTGAAAGAGATAAACAGGGAAATTATAATTTGCTGTAAAGTACTACAGGCAATAAATTAACATTTAATGTACATGACAAAGATTAAATGTACTTAACATATATGTGGTGAACATAAAACTAAATACTTAAAGGAAAAGCAAAATGAATTATAGAAAGAAAAAGACACTGAAACTACAATAGTGGGGAACCTCAATATATAGCTACACAACTCTAACCAAAAAAATAAACAAAAAATAAAGGACCTGAACAGAATTTTAGAAAAGTTAGAAATAATAGATCTTTGGTGATATTTTAAAAATGAGAATAGAAGGGAGTTTACATATTTCTTAGCTATACATGTCATCCTTACAAAAATCGACCAACAAATTATAGAAACAATAGATAATTTTATTAAAGATAATGACAGCAATGAGAAAACATACCAAGATTTTTGAGATATAGTCAAAAATAGTCCTTAGAGGAAAATTTATATCACTAAACACTTTCATCAACAAAAGAGAGTGAAAGAGATCAACAAATTGGGCTTGCAACTAAAACCACTGGAAAAACAAGTTAAAAAAAGAAATCTGAACTTCCAGTAAAATGTACACACAGACACACATTTTACTGGTAGTTTTATATACATATATATGTATACATATATATGTATGTATAGTGTGTGTGTATTATGTATGTATATGTATATATACACAGATGTACATGTATATACATACACCCATATGTGTATATATGTGTGTATACACATACATGTGTGTGTGTGTGTGCTTAATAGAAGACAGTGACTTGGTTCCCAGCTCAGCTACTTACCTTATGTTTACGTTCCGTAAGGAATGTGTTCTGGAAGAGAAAACATTACCATCCTATCCATCAAAGTACAGAAACCATTGTTTATGCCTTTCCCAAAGAGTTTCAGGAATTTCCATTATTTCCTGTGGGAATTGAAAAGTCCTTTACAAATAATGGAATTCAGGATTCCTTTTATATCTTATCTAACATCAATTCTGCATGGATATGCTTCTATCAAAGAAGGAATCTTTATTTCAAATAATATTCTCTGGAAGCCAATGAAAGTCATCATTGGGCATATACTCCTATTCAGAATAATTATGACTAGATAAAGATGAATGTTTCATAATTTCCACTCCAACTTCTGAATCATAGGGCTCAAAATATATGATTAGTATAAGGCTTGCTGAATTACTTCTGCCAATTAAAGTGTAGTATCTGATTTTGTATAATTTAGGTTACTGAATGTAGTAATCATATCTAGCTGTGATGAAAAGTTATCTGCCCCAATTATACTTGTATCATAGGTGTAGCCCTTTTGCTGCTGACAGAGATACCTTTATATGTGATGCCAATGTGAATTTGAGGAATTTTGGGAACACTATTAAGATTTGCCTGATTGGAGATAGAACAGTAGTGGGACAGATAATCTGGGACCACATATGGCTAGAATGGAGGGATATATGAAAGACAAAAAAGGACTGGAAAACAGTATGAATATTTGTTGTATCAATGTAGATTCTTTCTCAAACAGAACACATCACACCTTATCCAAATCTTCTCATCTTGTACAATTCCAGCATAAATCCACAGCCCAAAAGGCTAGAGACCTTCCTCTAGGGCTCTTGACATTGTCAGTAACAGTGAAACACAAGGACTATCCACTGGTTATCCTTCATTTTCATTCCATTATGTTTCCAATGTACATTGCTAACAATATCTGAAAAACCAATCCTGATGCGCCATTTTTTCTTGTTAATGTTCTGCAGCAAATTCACACCTACTATGTATCTCGCTGTTTCCCTTTGAGTGAAGTTTCTTCAAGAACTCTGGATTATGAAGTAGTGTGAGGGAAAATTTAGACTAATATGAAAGGAAGGAGAGAAAGAGAGAGAGCAAGTTAGAGAGAGAGAGAGAGAGAGAGAGAGAGAGAGAGAGAGAAATAGGAGAAATAGGAAGCCCAGCTGGAGAGGAACCAAGTGAAAGTTTTTCAAGGTAAGGTGCATATTTATAAGGAAAGAAGTAACTGATTGAAAGGGAGAGAATGAAGGTATTGGGGAGTGGAATTGTTTCTTACAAAATTTCTTTTTGTTTGACTTAATTTTACTCATGTGCAGGGTAGATTTGAGGGGCACAAAAGAGGCTTCTTGTTGCAAATATTTTCTTTCAACTTTGGGGTCACAGTGTCATGCCTAGTGCCCTGTATCACTTAGTGCCTCCCTCACACATGCACACTCCAAAACAGAAGCCCACAATTCAAGCATCCAATATTGAACAGAATCTGCTTCTGTTCAATTGCCCTTTTATCACAGTTTACAGTTTGCAGAAATAATTTGTGAAGGGGCAAGGAGGAAGAGTGAGAAGTACAAGTGCCCATACTCTAATTTTCTATCCCTGCTTCACACTTGGTCTCAGGGCATTCTCAATATTCTTAAGCCAAATGCCAAATTCTCCCAAATCCCGACATTGACTCACTCTTTAATCTCACTTGAAACCCACAATTGCTGTCTCTTTCCACAGTGTAATCACAAAACTCTTAGGCTCATCACTTAAACCACCAGTCTGGATCTACCAGCTCTGAGTTGAATTCCTGATCATCCTAAATACTCCATTCAGAATTGTAGATAGTTGTTTCCCAGATAGTGGGAGACAGAGGGAAAATACTTTGCTTCAGGGCATAACAATTTCTTTTTCCTCCTTTATTACCACAGTCCCAAACTTCTGACACAAAGTGCATCTAGGTAATACAGTGGATAGAGCATCTAGATCTAGAGAAGGGAAAATCCGAGTTCAAATCCAGACTTAGACACTTACCAGCTATGTGACCACGGACAAGTCCCTTAACCTCTATCTGTCTCAGTTTCCTTAAATGTAAAATGGGGATAATAATGGTACCTTCCTCACAGGGTTGTTGTGAGGATCAAGTGAAATAAAAGCACTTAGCTCAGAGCCTGGCACATAGTAAATGCCACATAAATGTTAACTATTATCATTAGCTATATTAAACTGCTACTATTCTGGCTATTCCTTTGTTTTAGTTCAATTCATTTTTTTGTTCCTTCCCTATTTGTTGAAGGCACAATCATTCTTACAGTCACCCAGGGACACAACTTAGGAGTCTCACCTTTGACCCTCGTTTCTCCCTGAACCTCCAGTTGCCAAGTCATTCTCTCACATTAGCTTCTACACCCATCCTCTTCTCTCTACTTATACAGGCATCAGCACAACTTCTTGTAATGCTCTCTTCCCTGGCCTTCCTGATTCCTGTCACTTTCATCTTTAATCTGCCCTTAACCCAGCTGCCAAACTGATGTTCCTAAAACACAGAGCTGACAATGTTGCTTTCCTACTCAAAAATATTCAATGCCTTCCTAGTGCCTCTGGGATAAAATAGAACATTCTCAACTTGGCTTTTAAAGCCCTGCATATTGCAGCTGCTACCAAACTGGTAATCAGGGAAAGTAGAATACAAATTCCCTTCATAATAGCCCCAAATTGGAACCTAAGGGGGTGTCCTTCCATTGGGGGATGGCTCAACAAATTATGGTACATGAATGTAATGGAATATCATTCTGCCAGAGGCAATGACAAAATTGACAGTTTCTGGGAAAACTGGGAAGACCTCTATGAATTTATGCAGAGTGAACAGAACTAGGAAGACAGTTTATACAAGGAGGACAATGTTATAGAGAAAAATAACTTTGAAAGACTTTAGAACTCTGATCAAGGAAATGGGTCCAGGAGACTGAAGGTAAAACATGCTGCTTACCTTCTGAGTGCTAATGAACTTAAAATGCATTTTGGGATATGGCCAATTTTGGACTTTGTTTTGCTGAATTATGTATATTCATGATGAGGGTTTCCTTTTTTTTTTTTTTTTTTGGTTGTTGTTGTTGAATGGGAGTGCCATGGAAGAAACATATAATTTTTGTAAAATTATTTTTAAAAGTAAAGTTCAACTTTTGTCAGTATTTATCTAATATAAATATAGGGAATGTGATATTGTGCTTGCTGGGGGTTGGGGGTGAAAAATCACCAATGCCATTAAATCTTCTACATCCATCCCTTATGATATACTTAGACTATGATTATCATCACAGAAGTGGAAAGGGAGGGAAAGTCAAAGGATTCAAATGATGATTTAGGCTTAGAGATTCAAAGTGGCAACAGGAGAAAGAAGTTCCAAAAACAGACTTCAAATACCTAAGCACTTTTCTAGCTATATAGCCTCAGTGTGGCTGGCTAGGGTCTGCAACACAAAAAAGCTAAAGATAACCCTAGAGTTATAAGCCAAAGAGCTAGATTCCTCTTTGAGAGAAAGAGATCACATTACAGCAAAAGACCAGCAGATGGTAGCAGAGAAGCATAAATTCAGTATTGATGCCCATTAGATAGTAGCACAATGACATCACCAGGGGATATTGGCAGCTCTGCAGTGTTGGAGGTGTAAATTGTCTTGGTCAAACATGTTCCATGACCTTATGTGTTCCCTACATGTTTGCCACTCCACATATGTTTCTTGGTCTTGTGAGCCCATATAAATATCTCCCAATCCCACTGATGGTAATGGGAGGTAAGAACCTATGGTACAGGAGGAACATTTTCCATTACTTATTTTCCATTACTTATTTTGTTACGCTTGTTTAAATGAGATTCTTAATTTGAACTAGTTTTTCCACTGTCTGGTTTGATAAGAGAAACAAATCAGTGGGAACCATGAGTTATGGTTTTGAGAAGATGCTGACCCACAAAGTACTTTGAACCTGAGAGACCTTTCTGGGGGCCCATATGTGTGGGAAGAAGAAAAAGAACATGCTTCCCCCAATGATAAACCAATGTCAGGAGTAAATGAGTATAAAAAAAATTCAATTGGTTAAATTCTCTCTTCCATTTCTTGTATGCCAGTCAACTTTATTTCCTATGCAAATTTATGAGTTAGCTATGCTCTGGAAGACAGGCAACCTTTTTAAGTTTCTAATGATGTCTTTTCAGATACCTTATACAAACTTTATTTCTCTTTGTGAGCTGAAAGCCAAAAAAGGTTATTTGCTGCCCGTGTAAAAGCCTAGAGGGGTATTTACCATCTAGCTGTCTCCTTTGGTTACTCCCTACCTTCTGGCTGCCTCTTGTGTCATTAGCCTGTCCACCACTGTCAATATCAGTTTGCTGTGACTTTTAACCTTTGCTGTTGATTACAAAAACTCAGCTGGAAGCTGCTGAATACAAACCTGCCGCTCAGCACAAAATTAAAAAAAAAAAGTCAGCCTGGAGACAAGGTGAGCAGTTCAGAAAACTGGGACTGGATTTATGCAATTTATGGATTGAGGCACATCCCTTTTGACAGGTTGTTGCCACACATCCTTGTCCCCACTCCACATATCTTCCCCCAACCATCACTTGGCTCTCCATTTTCAGTTTTGCAATACTTAGCTTCCCCCTCCAGGGACCAGGATACTTATTAAAATGCTTTCAACAGATGTTCAGATGAAATCTTTACACACATTTTACCCTTTCTCTCCCCCCATCACCTCCACCCCATCAGTTAGCTCTTATATACTCTTAGCATCACTCAAGGTCATATCTTGGGCACTTAGAGGTTCATAGACTGCTGGGCCCGAAAGGGATCATCTGACCAGACCATCTTATTTTACAGATGAAAAAACCTGAGTCTCAGAAATTATTCGTTTGAGGTCACACAACAAATTACTGGCACAGCTAGGCATGCAACCCAGGATTGTGACTTCTACTCTGGAGCTCTTTCCATTAACCCACACCATTTATATTAAAAAATCTCAAAGTGATAAGGAAAGAGTACTAGTCTTTCATTGAAAAGCTGGGTAAAGTGCCTCATAGAGAGTTAAATCTAAGAAAGAGGGAAGTCTCAGGTCTTTGGTTTAGGGTTGGAAAGAACCTTTAAGGTCATCTAATTCAATCTTTTCGGACAAAGAAACTGAGGCCCAAAAGAGATTAAGTGATTTGCCTAAGGTCACACAGATAGGATCAGAGGCAAGATCTGGACCCATCTACTCTGACTCGCTATCTAGCACTCTTTTCGTTGTTCCCAGCTATCAAGAACCTTTGAAGCTCATTCTGTTAAAGCTACGTTTTCCTTTAAAGAGAGAGAATAGTAAAGGAAATGATTTATGCTTTGCTAGTGTTAGATTTGGTTTGCCTAGCAATCATTTTTGGGAATATTTCCTTTTAGATTATATGTTAGCAATATTTTTCCACCCAGAATTTTTAAAAAGAAACTAAAGTTGGTTTGCTGGATTAATTTATGTCCTATTATATCCTGAAGTTCTGACTAGTGATATTTTAGGTTTCTCAGTTGTTTACTGTCTATTTTCTAATATTATGAACATATACTAAATAATGGACTTTTGCTCTTATTCTAAAATACCCTAGGCTAGAGCAGATAATGGACACCCATAATCTCCTCCCTAGATTAATAGCATTTAAGATTAGTTCAACAAAACAAATGCTCTGTGACTTCATTTTTAATCTTGCACTCTCAATTAATATGTTAATGAAGCATCTTTCTGCACCACACATCAAAGCTTTATGTGACAACATAATTATCAAAATTTTATCTGATATGATGGAAAATTTATAACTCAAATCTGTGATGTGGCAGCTGAGAACCCACAGGGTGTGCATCTCCAGCTGCGAAACACACTCTGGCTGAAATTCGCAGATGGAAAAGCCTGGAACCCTTCAAATGTCAATTTGTCAGATTGAACTTAAAAAGAAAACTTTCCATTTTCCTGAAAGTTCATATCTATTTGGAAGGATAATATTAACTAAAATACATTGGAGTATAAAGATAGTGCCTTTTTAATAGAATTAATCTATTTCTCTGGTTTTAAATTTCCTAGGGATTTAAGGGACATCAGAATTCGTCTAGTTCAATCTTATTTTATCAATGAACAAACTGGAGTCTTCACTCAGGGATGTGCTGGTGAATGTTTAACAACCAGGCTCTCTGGGAAAGAAATGTAGGCACATACACTTTTAAGTTTAATCTGCGTTATTAACACTTTCTTATGCCTAGACAATCGACAAAACTGTAAGTAAAGCCCTGACTTGTAGCAATTGTCAGTTTCTGAGGTGTAAAGGCTTATCCTGAAAATTTAACAATCAGCTCTGCAAGCTGGTGAGAGCTGGCTCTCACATACCTCCTCCTTCACCACAGTAAAGCAGAGTGATCAAATAGGGAAAAACTGGCAAAGCGAGCCTTTGAAGTCCCCAAATCCAATACTCTTTCCACTACAGCACACATCAAAGTCACAACATAAAATAATACAATGCATATGTAAACACATAAAGCAATGGCATGTGTTTTATTTATAAAGAGCACATAAAATCTTCATGTCTATTTACATAGTATGGTTGGAAGAACATTGGAGTTCTCATAAACAAACTCCTTTTAATCTTGAATCTCTTCCTCTTATGCTTCGACCTCATGACCTTAATTGAAATGAGGCTTTTTTCATAGGATCATAGATTTAGAGGCAGAAAGGGTCTTAGAATTTATCAAGGTTCATTTTACAGATGAGGAAACTGAGGTTCCTAGGAAAGGTAAGTGACTTGCTTAAAGTCACAGAGGTAGTAAGTGTTAAAGCTGGAAATCAGATTCCAGTCTGCCTGACTCTAAAGCTAGCATGTTTTCTACTAGACTGTCATACCCCTTTCCTCCGTTCCCCATTCTGACAACTTTGTCTCTGTACTTCAACTCCAGGTCTAGGAGAAAAAGTTAACATATTCAACTCCTTGACACGTGCAAACTCTTCAACATTCATATGTAACCAGAGGAGCTTGGGAGCTTGTTTACAGATGAGGAAACTGAAGCAAACAGAGGTTTAAGTGACTTGTCCAGGATCACACAGCTAAGGTCATATTTGAACTCAGGTCTTCCTGACTCCAGGCCCAGCACTCTGTCCACTGTGGGGACTAGCTGCCCACTCAAAGAGTGTTGCTGGCTGCAATAAGACCCAGACAGCCTTGTAGTGGAAACCTCTGCCTTAGATCTTATCTTTGCCCCAAACTGTTCAATCTCCAAGATCCTGAGCTCTGAAATTGTTCTTTCTCGTAAAATCCACCTGTCCTCTCAGATCTTCTGGCTCTCCCTCTGCCACACTGCTGAAACTACTATTCTTCCTCATCATTGACTTTTTGCCCTCAACCCATTAAGGATCCTAGTATGTCAGGCTTCTTTTCCTTCTCTTCAAAGTTTTGGCCCTGTGGTCAGCCCATACAAGTGTTCTCTTTAGTCCGTCGTTGACTTTCTTACCCCTTTTCCTTTCTGCTGTTTCTCCGGCAGGTTAAGTTCCAACCTTGGTGGTAGCCCCATTATACCTTCTTAATTTAATTGCCAAATATTATTGGGAAAAAAAAAAAAACATGAAACCACATTACCTGGGTTCACTACAAATTCAGGGTATCAACCTTAGCACAGTACCTGGCACATAGTATACATAATGTATCAAAATCATGTTATTATCCATTACTTATTTCCTTGTACACAATAGTTAAAGCCTTTTTTTCCTCTCTTCTTAGGTCCCTATTGCTAGCCTCAGCCCCATCCCTGCTCAGTAAAAATAAAGTCCCTAGACTTTACTTTAGAAGATTGAATTCATCCACTAAGAAGACCTTTGATTCCCTTCATCCATAGTGTAAACCTTTGCTCTTCCTTCTGCTCTCAGAGGTCAGTCAGTCAATAAACATTTATTAAGTGCCTACTGTGTGCTAAATGCTGGGGATGCAAAAAGAGGCAGAAAACAATCCCTTTGCTCAAGGAGCTTAGAATTTAATGGGGAAGACACTATGAAAACAAGTGTGTACAGACAAGCTGTGTACAGCATAAATAGAAAATAATTAGAAGTGGGAAGGCACTAGAATTGAGAGTTAGGAAAGACTTCCTTGAGAAGATAGGATTTTATTTGGGCTTGAAGACAGCCAGGGAAAATGAACAGAGATGAAAATGGAGAGCATGCCTAGCAAGGAGGACAGTCAGAGAAAATGTCTAGAGCTGAGAGATAGTGTCTTGTTTGTGGAACAGCCAGGAGGCCAGTATCACTGGAAGGAGGAATATGTGTTGGAGAGCAAGATGTAAGAAAGGGAGGAGGAAGGGCTAGGTGATGAAGGGCTTTGAATGCCAAACAGAAGGTTTTATAGTAGAACCTGGAGGTGATGGAGAGTCACTGGAGTTTGTGGGGTAAGGGGTGGGAGTTGATGTGGTTGGCCTTGGGTTTTAGGAAAATCACTTTGGGACAGCAGAATGGATTAAAAATTGGAATTTAACAATATGTTGCTTTCAGGAAACAATAAAAATGAGAGATACACACAGAGAAAAAGTAAGGGGCTGGAGCAGAATTTATTATGTTAAAAAAAAACAAACAAACAAACCCAGGATAGTAGTCATGATCTCAGACAAACTTAAAACTAAAACAGATTTAATTAAAAGAGAAACATAGGGAAATTACACTATGTGTCAACAATATTATTCAATATTGTTTTAGACCATTTAAAATAACTTTGAGATATCATCTTTCATGTATCAGATTGGCTAAAATGATAGATGCTTTTCAATTGGGGAATAACTAAACAAGCTGTGGTATATAATTGTGATGGAATACTGCTGTAATATAAAAAATGATGAGCTGGTTGATTTAGAAAGACTTGAATCTAGGAAGGAAGATGCTATCCACCTCCAGAGAAAGAACTGACAAATAGAAATATGTATAATATAGTCTTACATATATGTGTGTATATGTGTGTATACATATCTATAAACATACGCACATATATACAACTGACTCCTGGAGCAGCTAGGTGGTGCAGTGGATAGGGCAATGGCTCTGGAGTCAGGAGGACCTGAGTTCAAATCCAGCCCTAGACACTTTACACATACTAGCTGCGTGACCCTGGGCAAGTCACTTAACCCCAATTGCCTCACCACAAAAACAAACCCCCCCAAAACAAAAAAAAGTACACGAGATACACAATCAATAAAACAATAGATCAAACCATGATTTGCCAATTTCTAAGGTGTAAATACTTCTTATGTCATCTCTACTCTCCTTTTATTTTCTTCTACTTTTCAATCTTTTGATTTTGTTCTAATATTTCTTTTTTATCACATGAAGTTCTTGATTTCTGTTTGGGTTTTCCCATCAGGGTTCTGC
Organism: Vombatus ursinus; assembly: GCF_900497805.2. NCBI lineage: Eukaryota > Metazoa > Chordata > Mammalia > Diprotodontia > Vombatidae > Vombatus > Vombatus ursinus. Next base: position 33,627,539 of record NW_020955033.1, read on the forward strand.
CTCATGCTTTTCAGTTGTTGGTAATGCTATCAAAGCTTCCTAGTCTGTGCCCTTACTGCTTTCTCTGGCACGACTCTTCTTCTGGTGGCCATAGCTTTTGGCTGCATTTTTGTGACGTCCTGGGCTAAATGAGGAGTTTGTTGGTGTTTCTCTGTGGATTTCTTGGTCATTGTTCAGTCCGGTGCTCTTTTTGGGGGGGGGGCAAGGCAATCTGGGTTAAGTGACTTGCCCAAGGTCACACAACTAATAAATGTCAAGTGTCTGAGGCTGGATTTGAACTCAGATCCTCCTGACTCTAAGGCTGGTGCTCTATCCACTGCACCACCTAGCTGCCCCTTGGTGCTCTTTCTATATCATTGCTGGAATTTAAAAGCAGGAGAGTTGGGCTCCTGTGTGATCTACATAACTACCCTCTTTAAGGCAGTAAGTGGTCCCAAGACAGTGCCACTAAAATTGTTCCTACATACTAGATTGTAAACTCCTTGAGGACAGGCACTCATCTTTGTACCTCCAATAGCTAGCATAGTACCTTATATATTGGACATACTAGATGCTCCAAATGTTACCAAATATTATCCAATAATTGTCTTTGAATCAGAAACTTAGGGTTATGCTGATTATTATTTGTGGTGACTTGGGTAATTCATGCATAATTATTTAGCTTCAGTCTTTTCACTTGAAAAATGGAGATAAAATATCTGCTCATCATAGGTTTATTGTAAAGATCAAATTATATATGATATGTAGTAGAGCTTTAGAAGTAAATCAAAGAAATGTATCTTTGTCATTGTCTGCCTAGCTGTCAAAATGGCAGGAGTGATGGGAACAATGTTATCTTGTTTCTTCTATAAATTACATTTTATTCCCTTTCTCACTGGAGAAAAACTACCCAAATGACCTTTTGAGTATCAGCTTAAATGATGCCACAGTTATCACTAGCCCAAGGCTCAAAGGAGGTCAAAAAGGATTCATTAATTAAACTTTAATGTATCATGCTCTTGGTTCTAGAAAATAGAGGAAGATGTAGAAGTTTATTGTTTTCTTAAGAAATTGCCTGAGGTTGCTAAGGACTTGGTAATAACCACAGTAAGAGTAATTCAGAAAATATGATGAGACATTAGGAACTGGGTGTTAATTCACCACAGCTAAAGACTTGAAATCAAAGAAGGCCCCTCTGGAATATGAGTTATCACGATGCATAAATGCACAGACCTTTGAGCTGAATGGCCCGTGGCCATACCATGACTGGACCAGATGGGTGAAAAAACACCGAAATATCCATGGAAGGGGAGGAGGGACAGAGGAAGGCAAGGCAGCTAGATTGGTTTTGTGGGGGAGAAACTGAAGACCTGAATCCTCATCTGTGCTGTACCCAAATTAACCATTCCTCCAAAATTTAGGTTTGCTAGAGAAATCAAAGAGTGAGATGTCGTTTCAAATTTCCAATAGTTGGGCAAGAAAATAGGACCAAATCTTTTCACTTCTACTAATTATCTGTGCGACCTGGAGAAAGTCATTCTCTGGATTTCAGTAAAATGATTGAATTGGACCAGAGCTGGAAGGGCCTGAAGTGATTTATTATATTATTATGTATCGATCATATGGGCCAACTCCCTCTTTTTACAGGTAAAGAAATTATGAACCCTATACACAACCCTATAAAAATAGAAATTTGAAAAGTCTAAGATGTACATATGTTGAAATCTTCAAATTAAAAGGTTTTGCATTTATAAGCATCATGCTCCTCAAAATCCTTTTCTAAAATACTAGCTAGCTTAAAAAATTTCACACAATAGAAAGATTTTGTGCTAAATTTTAGATAAATGCATTTTTGGCCTCCAGGAAAGTGAGGAAGCTTCTTCCTTAGCTATTTAGTGCCTTGTTAATCTGGCTGCTACTAATATTTTAGATTCATTTGATGAGACTAGACTCAGGGGCATAGGGTATAATGGAGCCAGTTTATATTAACTCAAGAGAGCTGATTGTTAAATTTTCAGTGTGAGCATTTATGCCTCAGAAACTGGCAAATGCTACAAATCAGAGCTTGATATATTAGGTTAGACTAAGAAAGTGATTCAACTTAAATGTGTGTCATACTTTTCGAAGAACTGGTTATTAAGACATTTACTAAGATGCTCCTGGTTGTGTCCTCTGGATCAGCGAGCAGAGATGGTAGATTTCTGAAGACTTACTATTCTTGCTGCAGGCAGTAATAGCGACCTAGTTATCAAATAATTAAACTTTTTCTGTAAAATAAACATTTTCTAGCCATTTAAGGGACCAATCATGAATCCACCTGGGTTCTGTTTCCCTAGAATGGTGGTGGCAGTGCTGGTGACATCTGTGAGGTGGCAGGGCCAGGCTAGACTACAAGCTTCCCTCCCTTATGGGGTCTGAGAGGTGGTTTGGTTTGGGCCACAGAGTTTCCTGGTCCCATGCTTGGAATTTTCTTCCTGGACTCAGCCTCTTTCCTTCTCTGGCTCCCTTCAAGTCCTATCTAAAATCCCTTCTACAGGGAGCCTTTCCCAACCCCTCTAAATTCTAGTGTCTTCCCTCTCTTAATTATTTCCCATTTATGTGGCATATAGTTTATTTATACATATTTGTTTACTTGTGGTTTCCCCTATTAGATTTTAAGCTCCTAGAGGGCAGGGAGTGTCTTTTGCCTCTTTTGGTATCCCAAGTACATAACACGTGCCTGGCCAGTAGCAGGTGCTTAATATTTATTATTTATTGACTGACTGATTTTATCTTTTATTTTAATATTAAGAATAGCAAGGCTATTCCTCATTCTCCCCTCCCTGGAGCATGCTAGTTCCAATCAATGGAATGGGAGCTTTGGAGATTGCATGTGGTGGACAAGGGCTGAAAGAACTTTGTATTTTAGATTAACATGGAGAACCCTGAGTGGTCCTTTGGTTCTGCACTCCTAGTTCCACCTCCAAACCTGTGACAGCAGCAAAGGGGCTAGGTGCTGCATGTATTAAAAGGAGAGATAATATCAAACTCTGATCTCTGCTGTGACTTTCCAGGTGCCATGATGTAATTCCAAGGAGGGATGAGGAAGGATGGTTCCTTCTCCATCCCCATATCATGTCAACAATCACCATAAACTTGCGATTAGGAAAGTTTTTACCAGGGCCCACGGCTACTCATGCCTCTTTTGTGTTTGTTCTGTCCTGATCTTAGAAAATAAGTCAATAACTTCAAGATGAAGACTTCCAAGAGATGACCCTGTGAGTTCAGAAAGTCTGGAGGTCTTTGATTGTGGCAGCTATTGACTATGAAGGGGGCTGGGCATGAAGTTCAAAGGAGGCTCAGTTTTGTAGTACAATGAAGGCTGAAAGCTGAAAGGAAATGAAAACCACCCAATCAGCCATCCCACAAACTGCTTTATGTTTTGATGAAGTTTAAATAAAACCCATTTAGTAGTCTGTACTGATCATTTTAAATTACCAAATCTGATTCTGTTAATGCAAGCCTGTGAACTGGTTTATGTTTAGTCTTTCTTGTGTATGAAGGATAAATTACCTCTTCCATTCTTGATTCATATTGTACATTGAGTGGTCTTTTATTCCTTATTTGGGAAAATGAGACACAAACCATAACCTAAGCCTTAAGCAATTTTTCTTCAGGGCATCAGGGTGGGGGAATTATTGAGCTGAGGAGTATGAGAAAGAGTAGTCTAATTAGATGCAGGTCACTCCAGACTGAATCTGGTCCAAACCACTCCACTGAGCACAGAACTGGGAGTGCTTAAATACCCCAGCCATGCTGGCCTAGCCCAACGGTGGATAAGTAAATTGTTGTACCCTTTTCACCATTACAGTGAAATTAATCAGAAGAAATTCAGAAAGAAGGGGAGCCCAGATCATTACTAGAAACCAGATTCTAGGGACATGGTGGTAATATGGAACTCTTACATATAAAATGGGGATAATAATAAGGCTACCTCCCTCATAAAATTGTTAGGAGGAAAGGACTTTACCTTAAAGAACTGTAGAATGTAACTTTTTATTATTATTGTAGGACATCTGGCTGGTCTATCGTAGGTATGTCTGTATTTTCAACCCATCTGTTTGTCATTTCCCAAGATTTTCTGAGCCATGACTTTTAACCTAAGGAATTTTTTGTTTGTTTGTTTTGTTTTTTTAGATTCAGTCTAGGTTTATTCAGCCAGCTAAGAGATCCTAAAGCAACTTGGGACTTACATTTCAATCACTAATTTCTTTAACAAGCACCCCTTTGTTGTTCAGAACCACCTCTAGCTTCTTCATTCAGAATTAAACTTTATCTTTTTTTTTTTCATTCTAGGCATTCTTCATGCATTTCTGAAGCTATCTGACTTCTCCCCAATGGAGTTGTAGGGAAATATTTCCTTTTTTCCCCTTTAGGTCTACTTTGTTTAGCAAAAGTCACAAGAGACAACCTTCATTTTGGATTTAGGATCATAGTTCTCATCTAGTTCAACCCCTTTGTTTTGTTTTGTTTTGTTTTGTTTTTGGCTAGGCAATGGGGTTAAGTGACTTGCCCAGGGTCATACAGCTAGTAAGTGTCATGTGTCGGAGGTCGGATTTGAACGCAGGTTCTCCTGACTCCAGGGCCGTTGCTCTATCCACTGTGCCACCTAGATGCCCCGAAAGGAGATTCAACCCCTTTGCTTCACCGATGAGGAAACTGAGAGGTTAAATCACTTATCCAAGCTCACATAGGTAGTACATTGCAGAGTTAAGATTCAAACTGAGATCCTGTGTCAATACTTAATGATCTTTCCACAGAACCATGGTAAGGCTTCCACGCTGAGAAATCTCCTTTTTAACATATGTTGATCACTATATACCAAGATAAGTTTCAAAATGATACATGATCTAGATATGAAAAGTCATGTAAACAAATTAGGAAGAAAGTATCTTTCAGATATATGGATAGGAGAAGAGTTTACAAACAAGTAATAGATCACACAAGATAAAATGGATAGTTAGGATTTTATTAAATTAACAAAGTCTTTGTACCAATAATCTAATGCAGTAAAAATTAGAAGAGAATCAGGTAACTGAGGGGAAAATCTTTGCATAAATTTCTCTGATAAAGGTCTCATATCAAGATAAACAAGGAACTGTTTCAAATATATAAAGCTGAGTTATTTGCCAATAGACAAAAAATGGTCACAGGATACAAATAGGTAATTTTTGAAAGCAAGAAATCCAACCTATTGATAATGACATGAAAAATATTCTAAATCACTAATAACTAGAGAAATGGAAATTAAAGCTACTCTGAGCTTTTTTTTTTTCTCACAGCCATCAGAATGGCAAAGTTTACTAAAAAAGAAAATGACAAATATTGAAACAACTTTGGGGAAATAGGCACATTGATGGAGCTATTAATTAATTTTTTTTGTGGTAGCCCCAATTTGGAAACCAAGGAAACCTCCTTATATTGGGGAATGGCTAACCAAACCATGGTACATGAAAGTAATGGAATATTATTGTGCCATAACAAATGATGAAATGAACAGTTTCAGAAGCTGAGAAGACTGAGTTAGAGCCAGAAATACACTGGAGTAGGAGGACAATTTAGGCAATGACAACATCATAGAGAAAAACCAACTTTGAAGGACCTTAGAACTGTGATCAGTGCAATTGTTGAGGTTAGGGGTGCTAGGACCCCAAAATCATGACACGTGGGTTCTGCCAGAAAGAATTCGACCCAAGCCTTCTTTCAGCCAAACACAAGGTTCATTAAAGATACGCCACATTAGCCAGACTCTTGAGGAATCTGAGAGTCTGTGAGGTATTGGTTAGATTCTAAGAATCTAAGCACCTTAATGGAGACAAGATGGACCTTATATACAGAAAGCCTGTGGGAGGGATCTAGGAGTGGCCAAGTAGTTTGGGGTGACTGGAGGAAGGGTCTAAGGAGGATCTGAATGGGAGTAGCCAGTAAGCTGGGGTGACTAGAATTCCTGGGACCTGTACCATGTGGCCAAGGGAGAATGGAGCCTAGCTAGGATTAAGGGTGGGAAATGGCAAGAACAGAATTGGGAGATAGCCAAGATGAAAGAGTTGAAGGGATTATAGCCTCAGGTGAAAACCAGAGATTTGGCCATATAGGAAAGTCTAGGGTTTTTCCTTTCTGGGGTCCAGATCCCAACCCCATCACAATGATAAACCAGGAGTCCAAATGAATGAAGATGAAACACACCTCTCACTTCCTTACAGAAAGGTGATGAACTTAAAATAAAGAGAAATACATTTTCAGACATGGCTAACATAAGACTTTGTTTTGGCAGACATTTAGCTATGAACTGATGGCCTTATTTTTGAGTTTTATTTTTGTGGTAGTGAAAGGCACAGATTAATTTTTTTAAAAAGCTTGTTAATTGGAAAAACAAATAAATACATAAATAAATAAAAGTGTATTGACATTGCAAATGATCCCCCTGCTTACTAGCTCTCTGACTTATTATGGGAATAGCACAATATTTCTGGAGCAAGGCTCTGGACTCCCTGTCCCGGAGTAAGGCTAGTTACATCTCCCTTCGGGGGTTGTAAGGGCATCACTGGGGGTCAGGTATAGTTTTCTCTAATGCTTTTGGCTGTACCATTTTGGTGTGTTCCTTCCACAGTTGAACTGATGCTCCAGTTTCAATTAGCTTTTATACAGGAATATTTACTGTGAAGACTTAAAAACATTTCCTTCCAATACTCGTGGACTCACTCTCCCCTGTTCTACCTTGATCCCCGAGGAGAGTGGACTCAGACTTAACCCAGTTGCTAAACAGTATTTATTCCAAATTCACTTCCAAATGTTGCATGGCCAATGGAGGTATGGGTCAATTTGTATCTTCAGTCTCCTGCACCTAAAAACGGAAAGAATAGTCATAAATTAGAAGCAACAGCGGGGCTTTGTGCTCTCAGCATCATGTCATGAAGGAGGGCCTGAGGCCCCTTCCCCACTTGGAGGCCCACAGCAGTTCAGCCTCCTATGAGGAGGTCTAGAGATTAGGGGTGCTGGAACCCTGAGATCACAATATGTGGGTCCTTCCTGAAAGAATTCGATCCAAGCCTTCTTTCAGCCAATAACAAGGTTTATTAAAGATCCGCCATATTAGCCAGACTCTTAGGAATCTGAGAGTCTGTCAGACAGTGGTTAGATTTTAAGAATCTAAGCACCTTAATGGAGACAAGATGGACCTTATATACAGAAAGACTGTGGGAGGGACCTAGGAGTGGTCAATAAACTAGGGTGAACAGAACTCCTGGAACCTGGACCTCATGGCCAAGGGAGAATGGAGCCTAGCTAGGATTAAAGATGGGAAATGTCTGGCAGCCATAGGGAAGTAAGACAAAAGAAGGCCAGGCTAGGTTAAGGGTAACAGTATTGGGAGACTGGGTGTAGCCACAATGAAAGGCCAGTTGACAGGATTATAGCCTCAGGCCAAAGCCAGAGACTTGGCCATGTGGGAAAGTCCAGGGTTTTTCCTTTCTGAGGTCCAGATCCCAACCCCATCACCTCCAATGCCAATCTGCAAAGAGTCATTGACAAGAGAGTTGACCTGGCTATCCCGGGTTTATTGAATGAGACCAAACCTTACCACTGTAGCAAACAATAGTCAGTCTCTTCATCTCGTGGTTAACAGGGCAGAACCAGCTAGAGAACATCTTTCCAAATTGGGAAGCAGGGTACTTCCATTATACCTTATACTTTTCTGCATGCAACCTTTTCAGCCTCTTCTATGTGGGAAATTGCACCAGTCCCCTTGTTACTTTTTAAAAGATATACATATATACATATACATACATACTTACACACATGCACACACATGCACACATACACATCCTTGCCTTGGTAGTAACACTGCCTAAATAGGCTTTGCTTTTAGATGGCTGGAAAAAATGAAATAACCAAAAGGGCCGAGTCTCCAATTGCTTCCTATGAGAAGCAAGCCCAGCTAAGCTGGCTCACTAAAGTGTTAACTGTCCCCAAGACCAAAGGCTAGAGATTTATTTGGAGGTAATGAAAATCCTAAGTGTGCCACTGCAGTTTAAATAGAATCTAGTCCTGTGGGGACCCTCTTCTCTCTGTAAGCCTGATCCTCCCTGATGGACAGAATGGTGGGATGCAGCAGGAGGTTCCCAGCAAGGCATCCTGCACTGCCACCTGGCTGCTCAGCCTTTAACAAGGAGTTGATGCTTGCTATCACTCATATCCAGAGGCCACAGAGACAGGAGTACCCAAAGAGTCCAGCACCAAGACAGAAATGACAAAGGGGAGAACAAGTACCCCACGTTCCCTGGGAAAGGTTATATAGTGGAATTATATATAATGGAAGACATCAGTGCTGGAGGCTTGAGCTTGAATTGGTGATAACAGGATTGCCCCCATGAACTCATATGTAGTTAAGTCAACTTCCATTTTAACATACCAATAGGAAAAGGAATGATTCTGTTTCTTTGAGAGGAGGTGGCCTTTACCCAGACTTTTTACCTTATTCAATCACAGTGGCTGTTACCTATCAGCCCCCAGGTCATTCTCTCTAGGAGTTTAGTACTTGGTCCCATGTCTCTCTCTACTCAAAACCTTGCTCTAATTCTATATGACTTCAACCCAAATGCCCCCCTCCCAAATTCCCCATCTTATCTCCAGTTCCTAAATTTCCTCACCTCCTATGATTTATTACTACACTACACCTTAATCACACACTGGGATGGTTATGCTTTAATCTGACATTACCCTCCAGTGCTATCCTTCCACAATCAAGAAATTTGAAATGCCTTTATTAAAAAATGACCTCTTATCATTTCATCTCTCTGTATGCCTTACTCCTCCTAAGCCTATACTTTGGCCCCACCATTATCATTAGTTCCTATACCATGTAGAGAGGTGGCATGGTGTAGTGGATGGAACTTTGGACTTAGAATCAGGAAGATTTGGGTTCAAATCCCACCCGACACATATTAGTCATGTGATCCTAGCCAAGAATGGTCTCCTTCCTCATCTCTGCGTCTTACCTTCCCTGGCTTCCTTCAAGTCTTAGCTAAAGTCTCACCTTCTACAAGAACACATTCTCAATCCTCCATAATCTTCATACCTCCCTCTGAAACCACCCCCTAATTTATCCTGTATTTATCTTGTTTATACATAGATGTTCACTTGTTGTCTCCCCCATTAGTCTGTGGGCTCCTTGAGAGCAAGGGCTGACTTTTGCCTTTTTTTGTATCCCTAGAATTTAGCACAGTGCCTAGAACATAGAAGGCACTTAATAAATGCTCATTGACTTTGACTATGAATGGCATTTTCAAAGAGATTTAATAACTGGTTATTTCTATGTTAATACATTTTTAATCCTAATTTTTATCTTATTTTATTTTTATTTTAATCCTAATTTCCTTCACCTCCCTCAATATAACCATCCCATTCTTAACAGCTGCAGGCTATCCATTACTGACCTATTGCCAAAAGAGAGCCACTTGTTTTGATTATGGTTATATGTGTGCCTTAATTGTTTTGGTTATGCTTATATGTGTGACTTAATTTTCTGAAATGAGGTCATAGTGGTGACTCAGGATAGAAGTACATGTCATTTTTTTCTTGTATGAGGAATTAAGCCCATTAAATTGATTCATCTACTATTAATAAATTCTATAGTTAGTACAACCTAGCACGAGATTTGTCTCTGTTCCTTGAAATCTTGGGTCCAAACAGCACAAGTAGCCATGGAACCATGATCTTGGCCTTTTATTCCTAACATTCTAGGATATCAAACTACTTTTACCTTCCTTATCTTGTTAATATGCCCCAAATATCAGTGACTTTTAGGTAATTTTTGGTGCCAAATTAATACGCTTCCCCATTTTTTTCTTCTTTTCATAACAAGCACAGTACATTCTGTAATCTCAGTCAAAATATTCTTAATAGTATTGTACTTGGCAGCTATACTAGCATCATGGTGATATATTTGCTTTCCACAAAGGTAAATAATGACATGGAAACATTCTGAGCACAGCTGGTACAAAAGTTTTTAAAATGTTCATCCTCAAGCAATTTTTTTTTACAAGAAATTATATAACATGCGATTAGAGACTTGGAAAGGAAAAGAGAAAATGGGATTCTTAGTATTCATACCTAAAGGCATTGAGCTGTGGTTTGATTCTTCATTTTTCTTAAGAAACTCTCAATCCATCTTCTAGGGAGGCTATAAGCGAGCATCCAAAGAAAGAAAAGACTGTAGGATGAGAAGAGTCCCTTACTGCTCTGTCTCTACCTGATTTATAAAAGGTATTATGTGTCCCAAGGATGAGACCTTGCTTTGAAGTATGCTTCTTACCCCCATTTAGAGTCATAGAATTTTGAGGTTGGAATAAACCTCAGAGGTCATCAAATAAACATATACAACAAATACAACAAATATTTATTAAATACCTACTATATACAGAACACTGTCATGGATGTTCAAAATACAAAGATGGTCATGGGACTTAACTAACCTTCTTTTATAGATAAGGAAACTGAGGCCTCAATTCCTGCCTAAGTTTTCTCTAGGGTTCTTTGCAAGACAGCTTCTGTGAATTTTTTAAGTGTCACTGAGCCTATTAACAATGGAACTGATTTTCTGAGCTGTTTCCTCTTTTCCTAATACACATGACTTCTCAATATACATAATTTACAATTCTTGGTATAGTTGCTCTATAACCAGGGGTGGGGTTCTTTGCCCCCCTCCCATCCCCACTCCCACTATATCTTTCACACATCCTTACTGATTACATACTAATTTTAGATGAGAGGTCTATACTCAAGCCCTTTCCCTGGAAATGATGGACAGCGCCATTTAGAATGGTTTGGGGAAGCGTATGTCCTATAGCCATCTTCCTCAAATCTACTTAATGATCCATCATCCTTATCTATAGTCCTTTTCCCAAGTCTAAAACAAGTGTAGCTTGGGGCTCTAGGGACACTCCCCCATTTTTCACTGGTAATTCTAGGTTAAGGTCCCCAAAGGACAACAGACTATTCATTTTTCAGGGCTCCCTTGAGGAACTATAGGTTTCTAGTATTGTAGCCAAGGAACCCTCACTAGTGTGGTCCCCAGCCAGACTTAATTAGCTTTTCCAAAGGTAAAGCAAGAACAGTAGTAAGTAAGCTCAATAGATAGAAAATTTCCCTCAAAAGTCAGGATACATTCTCCTACACATACACACAACATCCCTAGGAAGTTAACCATAAGACTTAAATTTAGAGTAAAATGATAGTGAGGCCATAGAGAACACATATAGCCAAAGGGTAAATGCATATTCTTGGTTACTGGCAGGCATTTCCTTCCATAGCCAGCGATCTTCTCTGACACAAGGGAACACACTCCTGTCTCTACAGTATTTCTTTGGGAGCAGTGTCCTCTTGGTCCAGTGACTACGATTATATGATCATTCTCTCTTCCTCCTAACCCCCCCACCAAGAGTGATTCTCACTCACAGGCTTCAATCCAACTCTGGAATTGTAATCCTCAGCTCCAGAGTTTGAAGTCCTCCAACACTGGACTGGTTCACCGTTTCACAGCATCTGCTCATATTTCTCCAGCTTTTCAAAGTCCTGATGGATATGGTTAATTTGTTAGGTTAGCCAACCCTCTTGTTCCTTTCTTTACCCAATTAAAGAGCAGTTCACCCCTAATAAAGGGATTATAGAGTATAAACAGTCTTGAATAAAAAACTACTTATGGTAGTTGAGTGATTGGCCTGGTTCCTTACACTAGGTATAGGTAAGCCACATCCTCGAGTTTCACCTCAGCACAGAAGTTCTTTGTCATTCATAGGTTTATAGATGTGACTGGAAAAGACCTTATAAACCATCTAGTGCAAGCCTCTTCTTTAACAGATGGGGAAACTGAGGGCCAGGAAAGTTAATGACTTGTTGAAAGTCACACAAGCAATGAATATTAAAGAAAGATTTAAACCCAGGTCTTCTATTAGAGTTGGGAAAACTCTCTTGTTCAAAAGCATGAAAGCCATGCATAAGTCTTGGCATATAGTTTGTAAAACAAACAGTAGCCCATGGTTTTATTTATTTACTTATGTTTAGAGGCAGCTAAGTAGTGCAGTTGATAGAGCAGCAGACTTAGAATCAGGATAGACTTCAGTTCCAATCCTGCCTTAGCCACTTATTATCTGTGTGAGCCTGGGCAAACCACTTAACCTTCCTCAAGGGATTGTTGTGAGGATCAAATGAAGTGACGTATGTAAAATGCTTTGAAAACCTTAAAGTGTTACAGAAATGCGATTATTATGGCATTCTTTTTTTTTTATCATTCTTCAAATATCATTGACACTTCCCAATGCCCTCCCTACAAAAGGACACTCTTGTAACTAAGAAGAACAATTATGCAAAACAAACTGACACATTGACCATGTCTGACAATGCATAGCTCATTCTACAGTTCTATCCTATTCAAAATTTTAGACCAAGATAAATAGATGTATTGTTTTAGGTGGTTTTTTTTAAAAAAAAAAATCCATTTTAAGATCCTGTGCAAAAGTGGAATAGGCTTATCCTGGAATTGTCATCCTCTGTGTGACCCTGAGCAAGTCACTTAACCCCGATTGCCTCACAAAAAAAAAAAAATAAATAAATAAATAAAAACCAAAAAATAAAAAAAAAGAAGGTTCATCCTTACTGGAGATCTTCAAGCAAAGACTGGATCACCTTTTACCTGGGATGTTTTAAGAGAATTCTTGTTTGGGTTGGACTAGATGGCCTCTAAGTTCTCTTCTAACTCTAAGATTCTGTGAAATTAAACATCAGGAGCAGGAAAGCCATCAGAGGAGGAACCACCCCTCCCCACCCTCCCCCAAACAAAATTGTGAGTCCCTCAAAGAGCAACTGAGAGACAGATGGCGGCATAAACAGGCTGAAACAAATTATTATCCAAGAGATGTAGGACCAGGAAGGAGTGTGACACTGGTTATCTAGCAAGAGTGAGAGAAAGCAGATGGATATCTTGAATGAGTACTGTGTCAATACTCAGGAAATGACAGGTAATCTGGAGAAAACTCTCCCCCTACCCCAGCACGTTGGGTGTACCCCCTGAGGAGGACCCGCAGGAAGACATGGGCAAGAGTCTTCCAGGATGAGGAAGCAGAGATGGGTTGGTATCTATGCAATGGAGGGAGCACCTAAATTGGTCAAATCACAAATCCACTAATATTTTGAAGTCTAACCTGTAATGCCTACAGTCAACATAATGACTCTCAGTTCCAATGACAGAAATTAATTGAATAATTACCCAATCTTCCCTTTGAAAACACCATTTTCTATAAAATAACATAAATTGCCTATGCCTACTCTTCAATATACTTGGGATCTTTGGTATAGTCCAGTAAGAGATGTCTGTAGAGAGTAGTTCCTGCGTGGTACCGACATACATAGGTTTTTGTTGTAAGGCAACTGGGGTTAAGTGACTTGCCCAGAGTTGAACAGCTAGTAAGTGTTATGTGTCTGAGGCTGGATTTGAACTCAGGTCCTTCCTGACTCCAAGGCCTGTAGTGTAGCCACTGTGTCACTTAACTGCCCCACCTACATAGGTTTTTGCTGGCTTGTTCAGAAGTTAAAGAATGAATGAGGCTACTTCATCCATTGTTCCTTTCTCTACTTAAAATAGAAGTTATTCATGACTTAAAGTATAGGACTAATTGGGGAGAATTGAACTACGGGCCAATAAGGACATATGTATTTTCAAAGGATCTGCTTGTATTCAAAGCTTAACATTAGTCTTTAAAATAATGAAAGTCCTTGAACAGAAACAATGTAAGTAATTCTCTCTCCCTCTCTCTCTCTCTCTCTCTCTCTCTCTCTCTCTCTCCACTCTCTCCTGCTCCACCCCATGTGTTTCTATATCTCTCTCTCCCTCTCTTTCTCCTTCTCTCCCTCTCTCCTCCCTCTGCTTCTCTTAACCCTTTCTCTCCCTCTCTCTCCTGCCTCCCTTTCCTTCTCCTCAGCCCCCTTTTCCCCTTTTTGCCTCCCTTCCCTACTCTCTCTCTCTCTCCCCACTACACACACCTGCTGTTTGAACTTTTGGCACTATAAAGAAATGAGCTGTAAAACCATGAGCTCAACAGCCAGAGTGGGAGTCCAACTGCAGCACAAAATTGCAGGATCTCAAGGCCAGAAGCGGCCTTTAATAGGACACCCAGGCCAGCTCCTCAACCTTGGTAATAATCATACCTCAAACATCTGAGCCAATGTGCATTTATCCTCTCCAAAGAAAAAGATCCCATAATTTTTGACTAACCTGTACCAGTATTTCGAAACTTTGCCAAAAATATTTTTCTTTATTTGAAACCTAAATGCCTCTGGCTAATTTTAGTCTCATGCTAAGTATTCAACGGACATCTAAGAAGGAAGGAAGGAAGGAAGGAAGGAAGGAAGGAAGGAAGGAAGGAAGGAAGGAAGGAAGGAAGGAATGGATAGAGGGAGGAAGGGAGAGAAAAAGGAAAGGAAGGAAAAGAGGGAGGGAAGAAGGAAGGGAGCAAGGGAGGGAAGGAAAGGACAAGGGGGGGAAGGAAAGAGGAAAGGAAAGAAAGGAGGGAGGGAAGCATGGATAGAGAGAAAGAGGGATGGAAGGGAGAGAAGGAGGGGAGTGTGGAGAATGGGAAAAAGCAAAGAAAAAAAGGGAAGGAAGGATGGAGAGAGGGAAGGATAGGAGGAAGGAAGGAAGGGAGGGAGGGAGGAAAGGATGGGGGCAAAATCTCCAGCTCTCTTGACTCTCCAATCAAGTGCCCTTTACATTACATTATATCTCTCCTAGGAGATTATCACTCAGTCCAATATCAGCTATTCACACCTAATATGACTTAGTTGATCAGATTACCTAAAATAGTCATAAGAGAATAAGAAATAGGTCAGATATGTTGTGGCAAAAGGAACAAGAATGAAGAAAATTCTGGAACATAAGGTATAGTCAAGGGAGGGTAGATACAGATGGCACATCACCACGGCAGGTCCTGTATCTGCAGGATGAGAACCATGGGGAAGAAGAAGTGAGGAGTGCTAAGATGCAATCAATTTTGTCCCCCATGAATCAGTTGTAGTGGTGACACAATGTGAGATGGTGTAGCATGGTGGTAAAGGCACTGTCTCTAGAATCAGAAGTCCTAAATTCAAGTCCTGTTTTCGACCATTCCAATGAGGTTACAGTGACCACTTATTTTAAAAATCAACAACAAACTATGCTCAGCTCTTTCTGTTGCTTTTCGGCTCCTCTTTCTTCCTATACTCTCCTTCCCTCTGCCCTTCCACACACAGCTCAGGCACCAAGAATTGAAAGTGTGAGAAGGGAAGGACTTCCTTCTTCTGCAAGAAATGCACCTAGGGGTGTTCGTTCCTGCTCAGCCCTTCTCAGTCTCAGGTGCAAGAAGAGACATGATTGTAGGCAGGAAGGCATTATCAGCCAGCCTGGCATGGAAGCTGAGAGAAGCCAGGGCACCTGGGGCTCAAACCTGAAGGATTTTTGAACTTGAAACCTGGTCTGTGCTCTGTAGAAACCAAGCTAGCCTATGAACCTACTCCCCTTCACTTCCCCAGAGACTGAGGTATTACAGAGTTTGGGTACTTGTGTGGTGGAGGGTGGGGGTGGGGAATTATGCCTCTCATGTGTTGTCCAAGGCATTGGACTAGATCCTTGGAATACAAGGAAAAATATGAACCAGACCCTGCCCCCAGGGAGCTTATATTATACAGGGGAACATAGCTTGCACACAGATAAGTAAATACAAGGTACATATGACATCAATACAAAGTAATTTGAGGGTGAAGAGAATATTAACCACTGGAGGGGGGAGGTGTTAAAGGAAAGGTTTGATAAAGGATGTGGTATCTGAGATAAGCCTTTTTTTAAATTTGAATTTATTTTTAACATTCACTTTTTGAAAATGTTGAGTTCCAAATTTTCTCTCTCCCTCCCACTCTCCTACCCTTGGTGAAGGCAAGCAACATGATATCAATTATACATGTGAAATCATGCAAAATATATTTCTGTATTAGCTATGTTGCAAAAAAAGATAAAAAACAAGAAATATAAAGAAAGTGGAAAAAGATACTTTAATCTGCCCTCAGAATTCATCAATTTTCTCTAGAAGTGGATAGTATTTTTTTTTTTATCGTGGGTCCTTTGGGACTATCATGGACCACTGTGTTGATGAGAGTAGTCAGGTCTTTCACACTTGATCATTGTTACAATATTGCTGTTACTATGTACAATAATGTCTTGGTTCTGTTCATTTTACTTTGCAACAGTTCATGTAAGTCTTCCCAGATTGAGCTGAGCCTTGAACGAAGGAGTTGGGGATTCCAAGAAGCAGAGACAAAGAAGAGCATTCAGAGCGTGGGGATGGCTGTTACTACAGTAACTTGGGTCAATGATTTTCACTCTTGGGATGCAAGTTAGCCTGACCTCTTGGTCTGAACACACTTAGCTGACTTAGATAAGTGATCTTTCCTTGAATTGGCTTATTTTCCTATTCTCCAACTTTGTTGCTGCTTCTGTCCCTTGGATTCTTATACAGTTCTTGTGGAATGACTGAGGTTAACAAAAATAAAACATTGAAGGTCTTTGTCTTTTGGGAGTTTTATTATCAGCTCCTCCTGCCCACCCTACCACTCCCCTGCTGTCTACTGAGAGGCCAACAATTTCCTTTATCCTTTTATTATTTCTGATCAGATCCTTTATTTTTTATTTTTTGTTTTTTTCTTATTTTAATTTATTTATTTTTAGTTTTCAACATTCAATTCCACAAGATTTTGAGTTCCAAAAGTTCTCCCCATCTAGTCCCTCTTCCCATCCCAAAATGGCATGCATTCTGAGTACCCCTTCTCCTAATCTGTCCTCCCTTCTATCTCTCCCCCGCTCCTTCTCTTATCTCTTTCCCCTTCAATTTTCCTGTAAGGCAGGATAGATTTCTATACCCCATTTCTGAGATCCTTTAAACATACAGAGATTTTGAAATCCAGGAGGCAGGTGCAGATGTGGCAATATCTGTGCACTGTGATTTTTCTCTGAGAATGTAGCCTGTGACAACTACAACTGATCAAGGAAACTGTAATAACTTGAGTGCCCCACAGACAATATCAGCAATGATTCAGTCACTTAGCCCAATGACAGAAAAATTGCCTTTAAAAACTCATGACAGTATTCAAAAGTTTGCCTCATTTTTTTGGACATGTCACAATTGTTATTAATCAAAATACGCTGTACTATCCTGGGGATCTCTGGGCTCTACATGAAAGCAAAGAAAACACTCAGAGGGCAATCTTTGGCCATGGTTTTGTGGTTTCATATCGGAGGGGTTACGGAGGGAGCATAATGAAATAACGAAGAATTATGAGTGCTTGGGATAACCATATGTAACATAGCAAAATCCCATTATAATTTTTTTACACAGTGTGTTGGGATCAAGGTCATTCTATAAAGATAATTTTCTTTTAAGACCAAAATTGGCCATTTAACTGAAGAAAATGGCACAGCCGCCAAGAAGAACCTTGAGAATACTTACATGTTCACTGTGGAACCAATTCGAGTGGACAGAGAACATTTTCTAGCCTACTTGCTTCCACTATACTGCAAGGAGTTTTGTTCACCAATGCCTTTATCGTACACTCCGTCAGATGTCATCTCATCTCCACTGTCAAAGATTCTAGGGGAAAATAAATTCAATTTAATTCCACACAAATTTATTAAGTACTACTATGTCTATGAGAGACAGCTTGCTTTAGAGGACAAAAAGCTGCCCTTTAAATCAAGAAGACTTGAGTTCAAGTCTCACCTCTGATGCATACAAGCTATATGACCCAGAGGAAATAATTTAATTTCTCGATACCCTAAGCATCTTTCTTTCTTTTTTTAAAATAAATTTTAAAATTCATTTTAAACTTAAATACAAAATGAGAAAAAAAAACATTTCTACATACACAGCAGAACATAGGAGAGGATTCAATATAAAACAATAAATTTCCATTTCAAGAAAACCTATATAACAAATACTACATTTTGTTTTCAGTCACCCAGCTTTTTTTTTCTTTCTTCTAGGTTTTCCCTAAGCAACTTTCTAAGATTGTAAATTGCTGAGAAGGTAAGGATCAGTATTGCTAAAAAGAAGTTTCCCCCTCTGAGAAATTACAGGTCAAGTCCCTATTCCTATTTTTATTATGTCTCAGGCATTGTCTGTACAAATGAAAGGCCACATATTCCCTAATTGCAAGATGTTTATATTCTACTGGAGGAAAGGGGGATGACAATATTCATAGATGTGCACATAGAGTATGTGGGGATGACAGAGTATATAAGATCCAAAGTGATGGAGGCAAAGGACATACCGAGACAAAGTGCTCTAGGAAAATTTAAAGAGAGTTTGTGAAGTCTTCTCCTTTTCTTGGGGAGATCAGATAAGACTTCACGAAGGAATTGGTACCTGAGCTATGCCATGAAGCAAGAGAAGAAACATTGTGATAGGTGGAGAAGAGCAGGCATTTGAGGCATGGGGATTTGGCCTAGATGAATTCATGGAGATGGGACAGAGCTCATCAAGTTCAGGGAACAGTTAGCAGTCCCACTTTGCTGTTCACAAAAGGGAATAATGTGAATAAAGTTAGACTGAAGTCTAATTATGGTGGTCTTTAAATGGCAGTCTAAGGAAATTTATTTGCTCTTGAAAGTTTCTGAGTGCCCAAGTGACAAGGTCAGATGTATGCTTTAGGATAGCTATTGTAGCAGCTTCATGGAGAATAGATTGGAGAAGAAGAGAGAGTAGAGATGTAGTACCTGGGAGGAGGCAAGTTTAAGTAAAACGTGAAGAGGGCTTGAATCGCAGTCACTCTATAAATGGTGGAATGGAGTGGGAGAAGAAAGAGTCAAAGATTCTCTGAGGTTTCAAGTCTGGATGTCTGGAAGGATGGAAATACTCTTTATAGGGAGAAAAAAAAGAAAAAGTTAGCAGGAAGGGAAGGATTGGGGGCGATTAATTCAATTTTGAGTATAAGATTCTGGAGTTCAAATGGGGATGTGTCAACAGTAGTTCAGAAGAGAGATTAGAACTCCAGTGTAGATTAAGGAGTCATCTGATTAGAGGTGATAATGAACCCATGGAGTGAATAAGAATATCAAGAGTTAGATGGCACAGAAAAAGGATCATGTAGGACAGAGCCTTGGGGGACCCACACACTTAAGAGGTGGGAAGAAAAGTGATGATGTAGGCAAAGAAATGAAGAAAAATAGTCAAATAAGTAGGAGAAGTGGTAGAAAATATTGTCACAGAAGCCTCAAAGAGGATGTCAACGATGTAGATTATTACAGAAAAGTAATCAAAAATGAAAACTAATAAAAAGAGGGGAATAAGCACACATCATGGTCTGCATATCTTACAAATATTATCTCCTTTGATCCTCACAATAACTCCTCAAGGGGGGAAGGGGTGTGGGTCTGGGTGCTACTATTATCTCTATTTTTACAGTTGAGAAAACTTGAGGCAAACCGAGGTTAAGTGCCTTGCCCAGAGCTGTACAGCTAATAAGTGTTTGAGGCTGGATTTGAACTCAGGTCTTCTGGATTCCAGGCGCAGTGAACTCTATCCACTATATCACCAGCTGCCTCTGAAAATCCACCACACTTAACCAACGAAAAAGCCATTTTGGTTACTTTTTGCAAAGAAGTTTCAGTATAATGGTGGAGTCAGAAGCCAGGTTTAAAGGGGTCAAAGAGGAAATAATTGTTGGGGTAGTAGAGACCAAGATTGTAGACTATTCTTTATAGAAATTTAGTAGTAAAATGGAGGTGAGATATAGGATTATAGATGGAGGGGATGGCAGCGTTAAGGTTGTCTTAAGAATAGGAAAAGTCTGAGTCTATTTGTAAGGAGTCAGTAACAGGGAGAGAGTGAAAATTGAAGGAGCAAAGTGATAAATGAGGATGAAACAAGTTCCAGGAGGAGATGGAAAAGGATGGTGTTAAAAAGAAAAGGAGACAGTTCATTCAGGAGAATGGCCACTTCATACTCTGAAATTAAAGGAAAAGGGGAGAAGAGGAGCAGAGATATAAAAAAGGATTAGAGCTGTAGAAGAACGGGGATGAAGAAGCTCATGATGGATGATCTCATTCTGAGTAATGTGGGAACCCACATCATCCACTGAGAGAGTTCAGAGGGGAAACTGGGTGCTTAATCAGAGAGGCAAAGGTTTGGAATAGCTGCTATGGGGAGTGTAATAGGGAGTATTTTAGGCATTATTTGTTCTTTCCGGCCTAGGACAGACTAGGGGCTGACTAGGATGCATAGCATTAGTGATTTAAAGTGTATTTATTCACTCCTCTTCCTGAAGGAACTATTATCCAATAGCATCATTTCACAAAGTTCCTCAATTTTATATGCATTGCTCATGGTGGTGGTGCAGGAGAAAAGTGGGAAGATCTAAATGCATGTAGTTTGGTAGACTTTGAACACAACAACTAATATGAACCATTATACTGTGACACGAATTAAGGATGCCCTGGACTATTTGCTGTATAATCAGTCATTTCTAATGCTGGACCCATGCAGTGGATACTATCAGAATACCACGACAGAAGAAAACAAGAAGGCAGCCATTATCTTCCCAGCAGGAATCTACCAACTTAAGCACATGCCACTTCTATCTCTACCCAGGAATCTCATTGTCACTTGCCATTTTTCAGCAATTTACAGAATAGGTCTTTGGAAACATGACGGAGTGGAAGATGTTGGTCTATTTGGATGAGTCTTTGAGAAGATGTTAGAAGAGTATGATCAAAGCATTAGATCTACTGGAAGATGCTGGTCTGAAATTGACAACTACAAATGTTAGTTCTGCAGTTGCTGTCAAGTATGTGAGTCACATGATATCCTAAAAGGGAATGGGTACAGATTCAGAAAAGATATTCGCACTTATCAGCTGCTCAAATCCAAAGAATATACAAGAACTAAGGAGTTTTCCCGAATCAAGCGGCTGTTATTGGAGCTTTGTGAAGAACTATGCTATCATTACTAATCAATAAATCAAGTATTTATTAAGCATTTATTAAGTCATCGCTGTTGCTGTTGTTTGTTTTTCGTTCTCAAAGAGGACCATGACATCAGGGAGGAGATGCCATGGCATACAAGTGAATTGGATTTAAGTGAGGGAGGGCTGTGCAAAGTCACCAGCCTCACTTTCTCCTCCAGATCCATCTGGATCCAGTAGCAAGATATAGATTAGGATTACTGGAGATGGGCCTGGATGCAGGGGGAGACCTTGGCCTTTTAGGAAGGAAGGAAGGAAGAAAGAAAGGAAGGAAGGAAGGAAGGAAGGAAGGAAGGAAGGAAGGAAGGAAG
>NW_020955033.1:33648913-33750762 GCF_900497805.2 Vombatus ursinus
GAAGGAAGGAAGGAAGGAAGGAAGGAAGGAAGGAAGGAAGGAAGGAAAGGAATGAAGGAAGGATGGAAGGAAGGAAGGAAGGAAGGAAGGAAAGCAAGCAAGCACTGTGTTGTCCAACTAGCCAGTTCCAGTTGGATCCCGAGTGAAGCAGCTCCTATTACTACTCACGTAGGTTGTTATTTGTCCTTCGTTCTCAAAGAGGACCATGACATCAGGGAGGTGATACAATCAGTCACTGAGGGCACAAATATAAATAATGAAATAATTCCTACTCACAGGTAGCTTGATAGCTTACATTCTTTTTGTTTTATTTATTTATTTATTTTTGGCTAGGCGATGGGGTTAAGTGACTTGCCCAGGGTCACACGGCTAGTGAGTGTTTCATATCTGAGGCCGAATTTGAACTCAGGTCGTCCTGAGTCCAGGGCTGGTGCTCTATCCACTACACCACCTAGCTACTTGTAGCTTACATTCTAATGTGAATGGTCAGTGCATGGTCATGGAGACAAGAGATGGAGTATTGTGCATGACATTAAGCATTTCAGTGATCTTGCTCATGGTCATGACATTGAGAAGAACCAGAAGCAGATGGACAAGAAATAATAATTTACTTTTATATAGCCTCTACTATACACTATATACTGCACTGAGCTCTTTACAAATATTATCTCCTTTGATCCTTACAACAACCCTGTGAGGTAGGTGCTATTGTCCCCATTATTGTTGTTGTTGTTGTTGTTCAGTTGTTTCAGTTGTGTCCTCCTCTCCATGACTCCATTTGGGGTTTTCTTGGCAAAGATACTGGAGTGGTTTGCCATTTCCTTCTCCAGCTCATTTTATAGAGGAGGAAACTGAGGCAAACAGGGCTAAGTGACTTGCCCAGGGTCACATAGCTAGGAAGTGTCTAAGACTGGATTTAAACTTAGGTCTTCCTAACTCCAGGACTAATGCTCTATCCACTATGCTACCTAGCTGCCCTGTCCCCATTTTACTGATGAGGAAACTAAGGCAAATAGAAATTAAATTATTTGGCCAGGGTCATACAGCTAAGTAAGTATCTAAAGTTGGATTTGAATTCAAGTCTTCCCGACTCTAGGCTTAGCACTCCATTTATTATGCCACTTAGAGATATCAATTTGACTTGACACCATTTGAAGATCTTTGGAACATGTAGTGTGAATACATTTTCAAGGATTTGGTCGATTGCTTTATGCATCTACCAGTGCTGCCTTATGAAAACCCTAGCAAATTCTTTGTCTTGCCAACTAATGGTAGCCTGGAAAGGTTGGGAGTAATCTTGTACCAAGTGAGTGATGTTCACTAGAAACCTGTTGAATTTTCTGGCGGAGGACACAGTGAAAACGAAATTCATCTCATCTACAAACTGGAATTTCTTAAATTTGCAGCGGGTAGTTACTGAGAAGTTCCAAGATGATGTTTATGGAGTCCAAGTGTGAAATGACAACAGTCTACTGACAAATTCTGACACTAAGTTGGATTCTCTTTACAAAGGTGGATAGCAGCCCTAGTCAGCTGGCTATGAATTCAGCATATACTATAGGCCAGAGAAGAATAACATGGTTGTACATACTAAGTGATTCTGAAGGCATAGTGATACCCAAGGAAGGAGTGAAGGCAATCAATGACACACAGAAATGGATCTTTTCACATGAAGATACAGCTAAAAGATTTTTACTTCAACCTTAGAGTGTGCTATGAATGATGCATTGAACAAACCCCTTCTTCCCCAGCTGTGTGGGTGACTCTGTAATGAAGGATGATGAGAAATGACACAACCCAAGAAACAAGGAAGTGGCCCCCTGAGAGCTTTATTCTCCTAAGGGGCCCTGTTGAGACAATGGCAAAAGTTGGAACCATGCAATGGAGGCCGTGCTACATTTTATTAGATCCCACAAATGGTACCAAAAAGCGGTTAATGTCACAATAAGGCATTTACTCTAAGACCATGAAAGCACTGCAGGATGTCCCCGTTGGATAAGGGCCAAGACAGGATAGTTGAGTGAGTAAAAAAGAGAATCTACTGACCTCAAATGGCCTTTAAGAAATGTGAGATTTGTGCTTTTTGCTTTCAGTGGAAAGTGCTACCAACTTGTATTGTGTACTTAGATAAAATAAATACTATTAGTATTTGAAACTTATATATATATATGTACATATGTATAGGGGGGAGGGACTTTTTTGTCCCTAGAAGACAGAAAAATATATGCAACACTCTCATGATACAAGACCATTTCACCTACTATATACAGACATACCCAAACTGGAACCAATGAGCTTTTATAGTTGTCTAGGTGGTGTGGAATGAGTATTTCCCTGCCAGAAAGCACCCTGACCAACGGAGAGGCTTTTAAAACAAACTACTTAGGAAAGTATTAGTTTTGGCAGGAATCAAGAAATCTAGAACCACACATTACCTTCTTCAGAGAGACCACAACCCAAGCATTTTGACCACACATTACTACATATACTAAGGATCCTGAGGCCTAAAAAGAAGGCTTGGGGAGTCAATGCTGCTTTTTTTTTTTTTTTTAGTGCATGTTTAGATGCTATCTAAAGAATAATGTTATAGGCTTTACACCATATCTACTGATGGCTCATTGAGAGTTACATTTTCCCTATTACTTGTGCTTTTGCATGTCAGTAAATGGAAAAGAAATAGAAACTCAAACCCAGTATGCCTTGGAGTTGAGAGATCCCTATTGTCTTAGCCTAGAAAAGCTCTGATACAAATAAAAGATGGCATGACACTTGAATTCATTGTCAGGATCTTCATCAAAGTGACAGAATTCTACTAAGAAATCTTGGTACAAAGGGAACACATAAAATAGTAGACCCAGGGAAAGCCATCCCATCCTAAGTAGTTGAGACTTTGGCAATTTGCCAGCCCCAGAGAGTGGTAGGAGTCCTGCAAAGTCAATATGCTACAACTACTTATTGGCCACTGGGGAGTTAGAGAGAATCCCCAGGGATCAGGAGAAAGGACAGATGAATGGGAGAGTCAGCTAAGTGAACTCTAAGAAGGAAAGTCTACTAGTTGCAGAAAGGCTCTCTAAGCTTGATAATAAATAATTCAGAAGACAATGACTCCGATGATGAAGAAACTGAATATTGCTAACTTCTAGAAGACAGGAAATCAATTGTGCTTGTCACAGATACGGGAAGGCCTCAGCTCAGACAGTGGGAAGGGATGAATCCAGGGTCAGCCCCTTTTATTCACCTAGTATCTAACAACTAATGCTGTTTGAAGAGAAACTTATGGAGCAGAAGTAACCTAAAGAGTTTAGAGATTGTGATAGGTAGCCTAGGCCTCTGCCAAGTTCAGGAAATCATGGTACAAGTTTCAGTCCAATTACGGCACTGACAAGGCTTATTTGTGATTCACTAAGAACAAGGTGGTACTGAAGCTGGATCACACCAGCTCACAGGAGCTGATTGTTAATTTTCAGTGTGAGTATTTAGGTCTCAGAAATTGGTAAATGCTATATATAAATCAAGACTTGATTTATTACTTTGTTGATTGTCTAGATTTAAGAAAGTGATGGAGAAAAATAGTAACAATGCAGGTTAAACTTAAAAATGTATTGCATGTATATTTTTTTTTTCAGAGAGCTGGTTACTAAACATTTACTGGCATATTCCTAATTAGGAGCAATTAGAGAAATGGTTGGCCATAGAGCCGAACTATGACCCTTGTTGGAGTGCATTTAGTATGTGCTTTGTATGTAACTGCAAATGCGAGATGTGTTCTACATGACCTAACGTATGTGTTCATTGTATAATACTTTACCATTTGTGCTAGTGTGCCATGATATGTGTGTAATATTGTCAGATGTGCTTCTGACTCTGCATGTGACCCATAAATTTGGTTATGCAGCCCTGCCATATGAAGCATACTATATATCATAGCCTCTATCATAGGATTTATTTTCTTGGTCAAACATATCATTGTTCTTACACATGCTACTACTTAGATGCTATGCAGTAGCTTTGTTACATGTTCTAAAACTAGTTGCATACAATTTGAATATGAATGCCACCTGTACATATATGCATTAAGAAAATAAGGTGGCTGTCTGTGACAAATATTACATGTCTAGTAATGAAACTTAAGGCATGTTCACTGATGCTCAAGTACATTCTACAATTTGTAGGGACTCTAAAATTTTTCATTGGAGGTGAAGATGTAATTAACCTGAACTTGTAGTGATTCTGTGGGACCCATCCAGAAAAGGTTTAAATCCTGGGCACAATAGGAAAAGTCAAAGAGCAAGCATTTTAAAAAGGAAAGTAGCCTACTGTGAGGAGAGAGATAGGAGATATACCATCAGGGAAGGACTTGTGAATTTTTCCTCTTGCTGCTTGGATAGGACTAAAAGACTTGGGCAATTTCTGTCCTGTCCTGGGAAAACAACTCTCCCTTCCCTGTCTTCACTGAGGAAAGGAAAGGAAACGAAACAAGCCAGTGTGTTTGGTGCTGCCCTGCCTGCTTAAGCCATGTCCTACTCTGGCAGGAGTCAGAGACCAGCTGGGACATGCTGAGTTAACAGTCATTCCAAATGACTGGACCTTGACCTTCTAGGTATTTTTGTCATGAGTAAAATACCCCTGTGGTGGACATTGTTAGCTCCCTGAGGGAACAGCTGGGGTGGGGAACTGAGCTCTTGGGTTTGACTTTCCTGCCAAAAGGGAGGGTGGCTGCCTGGTCTGGAAAGAATTCGTGGGCTGGGAGGAGATACCCAGATTAAGTGCATTAATGTAATTTTTTTCATTCCTTTCTAATATTATGATTAAAGAGTTGTAAGTAAACACAAAGAGTTGTTTTTATTCCTTTCCAATAGTTTGATTAAAGAGTTATTCCTGTCTTGGTGAACAACCTCATTTGAAACACAGCAGAGAAAGAATGAGGGACAAAGTTTTCCTAGAGTAAGTTAGAGCTGAAGAATTCTGAAGGAATAAATCCACATCAGAGCCCTAGGTTAATGAGATGGGCATTGCCACCCATAGCAGGGTGTGGGGAGAGAAGCAACCAGTTCTCTGAACATCCAGGGGCTTAGAAGTTACTCCAGAGCACTTTTTGGGTTTACCGCTAAATTAATCGCTTGATTCACATCTCTTGGCTCTCACTATTGAATAAATGCAGGTATTGCTCCAAAGCACCTCCCATCCCCCTCCCTCTGATCTGTAGCATATTTATCAAGCTTATAATCAGACTACCACAACAGAGGCAACGTTGGATGATCCAGCAGGTAGACAGGATATGATGGTAGGGCAAGATGGTTGTGAGTGAAAAGGCAGAAATCCAGGTAGTCTTTATCATGGAGGTCTGGAACTGGGTACCTGTAGTTGTCCTGGAAGATGAGGGGAGAGAGAGACATACAGACAGACAGACAGAGACAGAGAGACAAAAAAAGATAGATACAGAGACAGACAGAGAGAGAGAGAGAGAGAGAGAGAGAAGAGCAGCAGGCAACCCATTGAGATCTACCCTAAATAGGAGGGTGGTTGGCACCATGATCTGGCAATAGGGAGCAGCAGTGATTTCATCGCAAAGACTGGGATTCACAAATCGGATTTCGGTCTCCAGAAGGGCTGAGAATGGTGCTAGATGAACTGGAACATCAGACAAAGAAGTAAAGCAGGGACTCACTAAAGAAATGTTCTACTGGACGGGGAAGTGGTTGTAAGAAATGATGATGACGATGGTGATGGTGATGATGGTGATGATATTTATTAGCTATAATAATATTTTAATAATAGCTAGCATCATAAAGTGTATTTTATAGTTTGCAAAAAACAAATATTATCTATTTGATACTCGCAACATCCCTGGGAGACAAGTGCATTATTTTCTCCATTTTAGAGATGAGGAAACTGAGGCTGAGATGGGTTAATTGACTTGCCCGGGTCACACAGCTAGAGTCTGAGGTTGTATTTGAACTGAGGAATTCCTGACTTCAAGCTAAAAGTTTTATCCACTGCCCCACCTAGCTATTTCACAGAATGGAAGAGATTTCAGACAGATAACATCATGCTTTTGCAGAATGCTTCATGGTTTACAAAATGCTTTATGCTTGTTATCTTATTTGATCCTCACAACAACCCCATGAGGAAGGTGCTATTATTATCCCAATTTTATATATGGAAAAACCGAGGCTGGGACTAGTTAAATGACTTGCCTGAAGGTCACACAGTGAACAAATGTGTTTGGGGGAGGATTGGAACTCAGGTCTCCCTGACTACATTCACAACTCTATCCACTGTACCACCCAGCTACCTAACATAACAGCTCAGCTAGTGCCACCTGGCTTCAAGGTCAAAGCAGAATTATCCATAATGCTAACTTCATGTCAAACTGCTAAGGCTCTGACTCCAGGGAAGTGTATATATTTCTCCTGAAGAGGGGCTGGCTAGGTTCCAGAGTCCAAAGAGGGACTGCTACCAGGTGTGGGTTAAATTAATGGGGTTTGGGACAGCGAGTCAGGCTGGCCATTACAGCATGACACGCTCTTATATTTGAAACTATCTAAACTGAGCTGGCTGAAAACTAGTGTGATGCTGAGATTCACTATGACCACCTGGGTGCCAGGTATATTAGAAACTAAAAGACATCACAGGAACTTTAAATATAGGCATTTCCATTAACATGACACTCCATAGAAATTAGATTTTATTATGAAAGCAATCACAGGATGTCTCCCTGAGAAATCCTGCCAATTCACCCAAATCTTCAGTATTTATACTCATGGAGTATCTCTGAGTTGGAACAACCTGGAAGGGTCATCTAATCAAAATTCACAATACATTGTGGTAATCTCCTCTATAACCTCTCTGATAGGTGGTCATCCAGACTTTACTTGCATTTCCAGTGACAGTGTGCTCACTACCTAACAAAGCAGCTTCTTCTTGTCTGGTCATTTTTAGTGGTGTCCAATTCTTCACGACCTTGTTTGGAATTCTCTTGCCAAAGATACTGGAGTGGTTTGCCATTTCCTTCTCCAGCTCATTTTACAGATGAGGAAAATGAGGTAAACAGGGTTAAGTGACTTGCCCAGAGTCACACAGCTATTAAGTGTCTGACGGCAGACTTGAACTCAGGAAGACAAGTCTTCCTGATTCTGATCCCAGTGTTCTATCCACCGCGCCACCTAGTGACCCTACTTAGAAACTATGCCCCTCCAAATCACTCAACTCTGTATACTCTTTAGTCCAATGATTCCACTTCCAGGCCTATACCCCAAAAAGATCGAAGGAAAAGGAAAAGGATCCATGCATACAAAAATATTTAGGCAGCTCTTTTTATAGTAGTAAAAAAAATGGGAAAAAGGAAATGCCCATTAAGTAGGAAATGACAGCATAAATTATGGAATACAAATGTACGATAAGAAATTATGAAAGAGATAGTTTCAAATTAAACCTGGGAAGGTTTTTATGCACTGATGCTGAGTGAATTGAGTAGAATCTAGGGGAAATGTATAAACAAAAACAACATTATTAAAAAAAACTTTTAAAAGCTTAAGAATTCAGATCAATGAATGACCAATCACAATTCCAGAGGACTAATGATGAAACATGATACCCACCTTCTGATAGAGAAGTGATGAAGTCAAGATAAAGAGCAAGACATACATATATTCAAACATGGCCAGTGTGGGAAATGGTTTCACTTGATCATGAGTATTTGTTATAAGGGTTTTGTTTTTTCTTTATCTTTTCCAGTGACAGGGGTAGGGGAGTAAGAAAAGAGTCTAAGGAAGGATTAAATTTGGGGGAAAATTAGGTGTATGGACAAGGCATCTTATAACTTGTGTAATGTGGGAAAAAAATCACTAGGCCAAGTACTGATAGAACATTTTGGAATGAACTATGTGCATGTAGAATAGAGTAACTGTTTCACTCTGGGGCCATGTGGGGTGAGCTCTTTCATAAGGAATCAGAGAGAAAAGAGCTATAATACTGTTAGGGTTGAGAACTCTAGAGCAGATATCTACAATTATTCTTTCTTACTTCCTTTCGCCCAACCAAAGGCCAAGACATTCTCTTGATGGTAGCGGTCCTTTGGTGTGGTAGGAGGAGTTATGGCTATCTCCAGCCCTAACTATCTGTGAGGAGAATTTTGAGTGTTAGTTGGAGTAAAATAAAAGGAAGAACATTATTGAGTGTGAGTAAACTGCCTAACAGAATACTAGGAATTGAGTGTGAGAAAGGAAAGATATAACTGGGTGCAGACCTGAGGAGATAATTCCACATTCAGATTTGAGGGGGTGAGTCTTGAACTGTGGCCTTTGTAGCTATTGTAGAGCAATAGCTGTAACCTTCCCTTACTGGAGTCATATGAAATGAATAAGTTTAGAGGGGAACTGTAGAGTAAGGGAGGCCATCAGTGGAAACTCGCATGGAAAAATCCTCTTCTTTTTACAGAGATATCTGAATGGCACCAGTCTAAGCCCTCAGTGGTTTCCTCATGGGACAAGAGAGTGCTAATTGTTTAAAGCAGCTACAAATCCACCAATAAGGACAAACAAGTAAGGATAGCTGAGGAATGAGAAGAGCTGCTCTTAATTTCTGCTTTGCCATTTCAGTTACCATTCTTCCTATGCTTCAACTTACGTAAAGTAATGCTTCTTAATGATCTAATTCAAAAGCATGGGAAGAACCCAACTCCAGCCAGAGAGGTGATGG
The DNA here is from genome assembly GCF_900497805.2 of Vombatus ursinus. Taxonomy (NCBI): domain Eukaryota; kingdom Metazoa; phylum Chordata; class Mammalia; order Diprotodontia; family Vombatidae; genus Vombatus; species Vombatus ursinus. Next base: position 33,657,614 of record NW_020955033.1, read on the forward strand.
ACTTAAAGTGCAGACTGAGATGGACATTTTGATATTGCTAAGTGACTATTTATTTCGCTGGTCTATGTATATTTGTAATGATGGTTTTATTTGTCCTTTTTATTGTTCAGTTGGGAAGGAGACAATGGGAGAGATAATAAATGCTTATCAAATAAATAAGTCAAAATTTTTAAAAGCTAAAGGGAAGGGAAGAGGGGAAATAAAAACCTCACTGGAGCCATATGAAATTCACAAGCTTGTAGGGTGTCTGTAGAACAAGCAAGGCTTCAAAAACAGCTCCAAACTTAGGAACCCTTTGGGATCCAAAAGTTTGTAAGGCAGTTTGGAATGCAGAATTCATTTCTCCCTAGAAAAAAATGTCACCCATGGGAAGACTTCTGTGAACTGATACAGAGCAAATTAATCAGAATCAAGAGAACAATATACAAAATTATTATGATGATGAAAATGAAAACAATACTAAAAACAATCAAAATCAAAATAATTGCAATGACCAATCTCAATTTTGGATAAGATGAAATATACACATCATCCTCACGGTAGAAAAATGGGGCATGACAGATACAGAATGGTGCATATTTTGCTAGAAAGAATGTGGTAGTATGCTAAAAAAATTACTGGAAAATCAAAAAATATCAAATTTTTTAAAAAAATGTTATACCCAAAGGTTATTTACCTATTCTATTTATCCATTTAGTATAGCTGAACTATAGCACTCACAGTACTTGTATGGATTTGGGGTCCTGGATCTGGGAGGTAGTGAGGGATAGAACTGCCTATTGGCTCCTGTTCCTGCAACTTACATCATATTATGATGCTCTGGTATGGGTCTGGGACTTCTTGCCCTTGGGTATAGCCTCAGTCCTCTTTAAGTCCTTATAACTGGAATGCTGTATGGGGTATACTTCAGGCCAGACTCCATTCCTAGTGTCCACATACTTCTCTGTTTCTCTATGCCAGTCTGGTCTGGAAAAATGACTCACTGTATTTTTTTTCTTGGATTTCCCAATCAGGACTTGGTATGGTGCATTTTCTACATCTTCGGGGAGGAAGAGTAAGGGCTTAGCTATGCTTCAGGCTATTCTACCATCTTGGCTCTGCTCTCCTTCCCAAACCAGAAACCCATTAAACTCCTAATTGGTAGTCTTTTGGGTAGGGTACCAAAGGGGGAAAAAAATCAGACTATGAAGGGAAACTATTTTAGGTCTAAATGAGGTACTACTTAGGCCATCCCTGTCTGACAATTTCCTCCTTGGAAAAGGGAATCAATACTTCTGTTTTCCACAGTTTTTCCCCTTTCTCTGTCTAGAGTTCACAGATTTTATTGAAAATATTTTAGGTTTTGTGGTTTTTCCTCCCAGAGCATGGAAAGGTCTGGCCTGAGGGTTGGGGAATAGGACTAACAGAGTATAAGAAGAGGGAATGGCTTATTTGTAAACCAGGTGTTCGTCAGGTTGGAGACTGCCTGTACTTAGCACAAAGTACTCTAAGCCCTTCAGAAGTATACTTTGGAACCATGAAACATTTTTGCAACTCGGCATATTTTGAGGATAACTTAAGGTGCACCTGGGACCAATTATTAAAGAAGTATGAATCAAAGTGATGAATTCAGTCCTCAGGAAAAGCTCCAATATTGAGCAGAGCAGAAATGTTTGATTTTAAGGGATCGTAATATGATGATAATCAGTTTACTCTGTCTAAGACAGCCAGCCCAAAGGCAACCCTTTGTCCTCTGCAGAGACTCATCTAAAATTTCAAGGCTGATTTCAGTGGAGCCATTTGTAAACGAACTCCCTTTTAGATATAAAGGTTGCAGTGGCAACAAATGTGAGGATGTGACCCCTATGATACTCACGGCAGTCAATGTGTGACAATAGGAACATACTCTGCTGATATTGATAATGAGATTGATAATAGGAGAAACAGTAAGCCGGGGAAGCACAGAGCAAGAACTAAGCTCCAGGGACTAGAAGATCAAAAATTTAGAGGTGGAAAGGATTATGGGATCATAGATTTATAGCTAAAAAAAGACCCAAGAATTATCTACAGATGGGGAAAATGAAGCCCAGCCAGGTTAAGATACTTGTCACCTGAGGTCACACAGGTGACAAAGCTGAGATATGATTGAAGGTCCTCTGAGTGAATTTAGGCCTCTTCTTACTATATCACACAGAAAAATAACAATTAAAATAAATCTAAGGAATGATGATGTGATTTTCACCCTTAGTTTCTGCAGAAGTCTAAAGAACACTAGAACTATACATATATATGTATATCAAGTTCATTATATATAAATACATACATATAAATATGCTTTTTGGACCTGAGATTTCATCAGTGTAGTAAACTCAAAGTTAAGAATCTTATTCTACAGATTCAGATTGACATCTGTTCTGAAACTTATAGAATTAGAGAGCCAATGGAGACCCTGAGAGCTTAACTGATTTGTCCAGGGTAGCGCAGTTAGCATGGGTCAGAAGTGAGACTTGAACTGAGGCCAGTTTACTTTCCACTACGTCAGACTGTTTAATTTCATTATCAATATTTTGAAATATTAAGATGTTGTAATGTATAACCCTTCATCTCTCCTTTCTCTGTTGGGGATTCATGGTGAGGCTAGCCAAAGTAAATATATATTTTAGACATTTTATATATATGTATAGAATAGTTGATGTGGAATCTTTAATTTCAAGAGTTATTGCTATTCCCCATCGTGGATGTCTCATTTTTTTCTTTCTGACTATAAGCCTACTTGGCTTCAGATTTCCTTTTCTAAAAACGAAATATATCAATCTTTCTCCCTTCATCTCTCCTTTCTCTGTTAGGGGTATATGGCTAGCCTAGCCAAAATAAATAGAAACAGAGCTGGTGGAGGCATTAACATTGTTGACAGCCTTCCTCTTAGGAATAACCCATGAATTCAGCCTCCTCACATAAGAAAAAGACAGAGACAAGAGAGAAAAAGGGTTGGAGTGGATACTGAATTCCAGGCTTATCAGGTTTCCCTGGACAGGATGAGGACATGATACACCAATTGCATGGTTGGGTAGGATGATATCATGGTATTGTGATGCCAAAAACCATTCTAGTAGAATAGTCAGTCCAGGTAGAAGGGAGAGAAAACAGATTTCTCTTCATTAAAAATAAAAAAGAACAGTGCTAGAAGTTATTACAGATGTGGAACATTGCATATTTTTTCATATATGGAAGGAAAATTTATTAAGTACATAGTATGTGCTAAGCACTGTGCTAAGTGCTTTCATTTGACACTAAGAGGTAATTGCTATTGTTTTCCCCATTTTACAGACAAGTAAACCGTGGCAGACAGAGGTTAAATGACTTTCCAAGGGTCACAGAGCTAGTAAGTATCCGAGGCTAGATCTGAACTCAGATCTTTCTGATTTTAGGCCCAGAGCTCTATCCACTGTGCCACCTAGGCCACCATATTATTAGTTTGTGACAAGAGACATCCCAGGAAATGAGAGTGATCTGCAAATGTTGGTAATGTAGAAACAAAACAAAACAATACAATTTAAAAAAAGGAAAAACAGAAAAAGTCCTAACCCTTAAAAATTTTTGTTGATGTCTCTCTTTTTCATATCACAATTATTTCCTTTAATACCCAGAACCTTTCTTTAGAATTTAAAAAAAAAGCGAAGCAAAACTGCAATATAATGATCAATCATAGCATTGTGAATATGTCACAGTCAGAATATAAATGTCTAAGTGGCAAAGGAGGGCAACTCCAGAAATCATATGTGGCTTACCTGAACAGATATGGTCGACATATTAACTTGTTTTACTTGACTATTTTTCTTAATTATAAGGAATGGCTCAGAATGGAGTCAGAAGTGGATATTGGGAAAAGATTGTGATGTTAAAAACATAAAGACTGAAGGCCAATATAGCAATTTGACTATGCCACATTCAGCATAAGCAATTTCTCCATTTTCCACTGAGAAGTGACAGATATACTTTTAAGTTAATAATTGTATAAATTCAATTCACTTCAATTCAACATTTATTAGACATATGCTAGGAGTTGGTGTAAAGAGGGAAAAAGGAACCCATTCAAATATAACTATTAATATATTAATGTATTATACATTGATATAACAATTAATATAATGATATAATATATTAACATATAAATATTCAGAAATAACAAGTTGTTTTGGGAAAGAATTATAAAATCACAATGTGGATTTTTTTTTTTAATTGAGCAAACTGTCTTTACTTTTTGGAACTACCATTCTAGGAAAAAGCAGAAGGTTGGGGAGTTATGTCTTCAAATTTAAGGCTTAGATAAAATGTGAAGGCTTGTTGAGATTTTAGAGTTTAATGTAGAATCTTGGAGCAAAAACTACTCAGTTTCTTGGTAAGTGCTTAGGTAAAGAAAATATTTTTCTTGGCAATGAGCATTTCACTTTTTCTTGGATAAAAAAACTATTAGAAAAAAAGTGGAATTGATCCAGTTTATTTAAATAGGCAAAGGCCTAAATCAAAATAAATATTCTGAAGAAATCTTTCCTGGACTAAATGAAGAAACAGAGGACAAACAAAGGAAAAGACAAGAAAAACAGTTTTTGGCTAAAATTATCTTTTAAGACTCAAGCACAGTTTGCACTCCTCTAACTTATTGTCAGAGAAAAACCAGAAACAGCCCTAACAAGTCCCAGAGATGTATCCTGGGTTAATAGAAGGAATACGTGTGAAAGTTGACACTGGAATGATATGATAACCAAATCTTAATCTACTAAAATTCAGAGTTGGAGGAAGGTAGGACCAGCTAACTAAGACCTTCTGGAAAGCATTACATCCTCAAATCCAAAGTCTCTAAACAATTGGCATGTGATAACCTTAATATTCATTAAGTTGGAAATATGAACAGAGACCCACTTGTTTGCCTCCTAGTCTAGGAGATTTAAATTTGTAAAGTATTCCTTAAGACAAGCAAGAAAAACTTGCAAGTACAGTGTGTATTTTCAGCCTTCCAATTGTTTTCCCCTCAAATAGAATTTCCCATGTTTTTCCTAAGTTTTTGATTCTGTTCAAGACCAAAAACCTGTTTGTCAAGTTCAGGCCAAGAGTTAATTTATAGAATGAAACTATAAACGCAATAATAGAAGTTAATGACAGAAACTCTGACAGAATCACAAATGTCGTATTTGGAATCTGCATTTCTTCTAAAAACAGCAGATGGTTTCTTGGCATAGCATTATTTTCCATCTTTGCATCAAATTTAGGGCTGAAATTTTAATATACTATAGGTAGGTAGGTGAGACAGACCCAAGACCTTTTAGAGAAAAGAAGAATTTGTTTCCTAGTGGACAGAGAAGCAGGAGGAGGCATACAGAAAATAGATTGAGGGCTCAAACTCCCAGATGATATGGGAGGAGATGGAATGAAGGGCATAATAAGTTGAGGGACTGGCCTTGGCAAGGATGGGGATCACCTCCTCATTTGAGATTGGAGAACAGAATGAGGGATGATGATGAGGAAGGCTATTGAGATACCGAAGAGAGGGAAGGAACTCTAGACAGATGACCTTTATTTATTCAGTGAAGTAAGAATTAAGGTCCTCTTTTTAGAGTGAAGTGGGAGGAAGTGGTAAAGAAAGTTTGAGGAGAGAAGTTTTATTTCCCCTTGTCTTACAGGTTTCTTATACCAGAAAAATGTCTTTTATAGTGAAACCTTGATGAATGGATTGCTCAGAAAAGGGCTAAGAGATCACCTGAAAGCTTTTTTGATAAAATCCTTCTACATATATTGAGTGGTCTATCGGAATTAGTCAGAAATTAATCAGGAAATCCAACACTGCATATTAAATTTTTTAAAAAGATAAGAAACTGCACATTTTATAGCATCTCTGAGATTTTTTATAATTCTCAGTTCTAATAAATCAATCAATAATGATTAATGTCAAACTATCCTTTGAGGGCCATCAGGCAGGAGCCAGACAAGGGTAATACAGGAGCCATATAGCTTATAAGGGGCTGAAAGTTTGCTAAACCCTGGTGATGGCAGCAAGGGCAGAGAGAAAGGCAGATTCTAGGTAGTAACATCTAACCCACAGACTTTGCTCTTCAGTCTTTTCTGTTATGTCTGACTCTTTGAGACCCCATTTGAGGTCTTTTTGACAAAGATACTAGAGTGGTTGGTCATTGTTTTCTTCAGTTCACTTTAAGGAAACTGAGGTAAATGGGGTTAAGTGACTTGACCCAAAGTCACACAGCTAGTAAGTGTATGAGACCAGATTTGAACTCAGATCTTCCTGACTCCAGACCTGGTGTTCCATCCCCTGTATTTGTGCCCAAAACTGAGCTTGGTGCTAAACTACAAAGGCAAACACAAAACAGTTTTTTTTCCCCTTTCCCCCCCCCCCCCACTCTTGGAGGGTAGTGAGTGGGAGAGATAACGTGTGCACATCTAAGTGGGAACGGGAAGTGGAGAGAATTTTGTTTCCTCCCTTCTGGTTCAGTTGATGGAGTCACAGAATGTAACCACAGAAAACAAAGTATTCATGTGTTAACAAAGCATTAACACCCAGAGATCCTTTTACAAAGTGTGAATGTTATTTTGATGAAACTAAAGGGAGCCTGGTCTGTGGATAAGTAAAAATTATTGACCATACACCTGGAAGCTTTAAATAGTACTAGCCAAGAGTCAGGGGAAAACTTCAGTTCTTCACTTTTCAGGGTGGGAGGAAGAGAAAGAAGGGATTTTTACTCCTTCCCCACTCACAATTCATCCATAATATCTAGCAGCTAAACTACTTACCCAGAGAGGGCGTCCATCCAGCAGATGGAATCAGGTCAAGAGAGTTTGAAACACATACTTCAGACAGATGCAGATATAGAGAAACAGCCACTCAAGGCAGAAATCAGTTCCAAGGAGTGTGACCTCTGGAAGCAGAGAAGAGAGCCTGTTTTGAACTCAAGAGGATCATTGTGCCCTGCAAAGAGTAAACCGTGGGAGCTCAGTGAGCAATTTGCATCCAAAAGGGAGATCTGTAGAACAGATTCTACAGGAGAAAGGACTTCAAGGCCCTTCAGTATCAGAGCTGTGACTTGAGTTGGCTAAATGTACATCCCTTTAAAGGTGAATTCAAAGTTTGTGAACACGTCCCACAGATAATGTTTATGGGAGGAATGTCTTGTAGGTACTATTTTTACTATACCATCTTGGGAGGTACATTTATTGGGATCTAGTTGTACTTACCCGTTTATGGTTAAGGGGAAGCATGGAGGCTCATAAGTTAATATTTTTTTATTAATTTATTTTGATTTATCAACAATCATTTCCATAAGTTTTTGAGTTTTAAATCTTTCTCCCTCTTAAGTTAATAGTTTTAAGATCAACTATCTATGGGATATCACTTTAACTACAAAATACTAGCTGCCCTTTGAGAAGTGGCTTAGAGGATATATATTAAGTATATATGTAACATATATAAAACCAGGATGAAGTAATTGGAGAGGGGAGCCATTGGCAGGTAAGATTGGGAAGGATCTCATGAAGGAGGTAGCATCTGAGCCAAGCTTTGAAGCAAACTAAGGATTCTATTAAGTACGGGTTGGTGCAACAAATTCCCCTTTCTGGACAATTCTAAATCCCAACATATCTACTATTTTAATTATGGGACTCTATAAATTCCAGCGATTCTCTGAACTATAACTCACCACACCCCCTTAGGGAGATATGCAAGGATAGTGACTTCCCTGACTATCATCAATCTAGTCTCCCTCCTCTGCTTAATAAACAGACTTGAAATGCAGCAGAGTAAAGAACAGCTGGGTGGCACAGTGGATTAAGCACCAGGCCTGGAATCAGAAAGACCTGAGTTCAAGTCTGGCCTCAGACACTTACCAGCTGTGTGACCCTGGGCAAGTCACTTAACTCTCAGTTAAAGACCTCAGTCTCCTCATCTGTAAAATGAGCTGGAGGAGGAAATGGCAAACCACTTTGGTATCTTTGCCAAGAAAACCCCAAATGCAATCACGAAGAGTTAGAAACAACTGAATAATGACGAAGATCAGTCCACAGAAATGAACTCAACCTATCTTTCTGGAGAAATACAATAAAATCTCATTTAGCAGTACTCCAAATAACTAGCATCTTCAAATAATGGAACTTTTTCTCAATCTTTATGTTTACAAAAAAGAGGCCAATGACAAGAGAATAAGCTCCTAACAACCTTTAGTATATGTGCTGGTCTCAGGACACATTTGTCCCATTTCCTATACCTTCTTACATCTATAGTAAAATTCATTTCAATCATTCAATCAACATTTATTAAATACCTCTTCTGCCACAGAGTGGGCAGAGTGCTGGGCTTAAAAGTCAGGAAGGACTAAGTTCAAATCCTATCTCTGATGTGTGACCTTTGACAAGTCACTTAAGCTGTGTGTTCCCAAACAATTCCCTATGACTGATTTACCAAGTGATATCTGGATTGCAATCTGTATTGATGGAAGAATTACTGCACTGGGAGTCTCCCACAGTGATGAGATCATAGCTCATTCACATATTCATATTTATAGATACAGGGCAGTGCTAGACCATGAGCTTACAAAGATGAAAAGCAGCAATTTTTGTCCTTAAGAAACAACTTAAGAAGATTCAATATGGAAACAGGTAAGTATAAAGCAGGGTTTGTTGTTCAGTCGTGTCTCACTCTTCATGATCCCATTTGGGGTTTTCTTGGCAAAGATACTGGAATGGTTTGCCTTTTCCTTCTCCAGCTCATTTTACAGATGAGGAAACTGAGGCAAGCAGGGTTAAGTGACTTGCTCAGGGTCACACAGCTAGTAAGCGTCTGAGGCCAGATGAGTCTTTCTGGGCACTCTTTCCACTGCACCACGTAGCTGGCTCATAAAACAGGGTAGGATGTAGCTAATGGACATAAATAAGTATAAAACAGGGTAAAACGATAAAAAAAAAAAAGAAGACATCTAGACAAAGGGCTCCAAAAAAAATTGAGAAGGGAAAGATCACTTTCAGTTGAGGAATCATGGAAAGCTACTTGGAGAAGATCATCTGTGCTGGGCCTTGAAGGACCAGAAGACTTAGCCATTAGAAATACAGAAGGTACAGGTAGGCAGCATAGTGTATAGAGTACTGGATGGGGAGTCAGGAAGGCCTGAGTTAGAATCCTGACTCAGAAACTCAATAACTATGTGACCTTATCAAGACACTTAATCATTCTGTCTCAGTTTCCTAATCCATCAAATGAGAATAATAATAGCACTTATTCCCCAGAGTTGTCAGAAGGATAAAATAAAGTAATACATGTAAAATGCTTTGCAAACCACAAAGCACTATACAAATGTTAGGTATTATGATTATCATTGCCCATCTAGGGAATGTGGGCACCAACTTATGTAAAGGCTCAGAAATAGGAATGAAAGATAAGGTCTGAGGACAATGTGACCGGATTGTAGAGTAAGTGGAAGGGTGTTGTTGTTTGTCCTTAGTTTTTAGAGGGCTGATGACATCACAGGGTGGTGCCTTGACTGGCTCATGAACTGAATTTAAGTGAGGAAGAGCTGCACAAAGTCATCAGCCTCACTGTCTCTTCCAGAATCATCAAAGTCCAGTGGCGAGACAAAAGTCAAGATGACTGGTGATGGCCTGGTACGCAGCAGGTGACCTTGGTGTCTTCAATGTCTGACCAAGCTCTAAGCGCTCCACAGCACCTGCTTCAGCCGCTTTCATGGCCATTGGAGTAAATTGTTCTTATCCGCCCATTCCATCTGGGGGAAGTCTTTACATGCTTGAGGTAGATGGCTTTGTAACTTACCAATAGGTCTGAAGCCAGTCAGTTGCCTTCAATGTGGAGAGTAGGCTGTGAATCGAAGGTTAGAATAAGAAGCCATGTTCAGAATGCAGAGTCATGCTTTAGGTATGGGTGACTGTAAGGTTCTTTATGACTTTGAGATTCTGGTTCTGTGACTGCTGATGTTGTAAGATAACCGCGCACAAGACATTTCAAGATCATCATTCATCCCATAAAGATGATATACACACACATTGCATAGGCAAGCACAGGTATTAAGACTTTGAGGAAAGATTTTCAAAAAGATTTTGAATACAAAGCAGCTTTTTGGGGGGTTAACCCTTAGTTAACTAGAGTGCCCCATTTTCAAAACATTCCATTAATCAAGGTTACACTATGCAAGGACTTTATTCTTCATTACAAACAACCTGTTAGAAAGCGGCAAATTAATCTTTCAGTAACTGAAACTGAAAGATGTTCATGACAAATGTAAAAGTCCTAATACCTTAACACTAAGTCATAGTCACTTGCAAATCTCCACTTGTCAAGAAGCTCAAGTGTTCCATTTCCATGGTAATAAATGTGATAGTAACTCCTATAAGCGTGGAGCCCTTTGATACTGAAGTGGTTATTAAAAAGAAGGAAGTGGTCAAGGGAATGGAATTTTCTTATGAAGCAGGTTACATTACACCACTGGAGTAGTTCACAATACTGATGAGGGAATTAAAAAAGATGACTGAACTCAAAAATGGTTCAAAGCTTACTGTACTGATTGCTCAATCATTGTGTCAGAAACTCAGAATCCTAACGAGGGCAGATCAACTGGAGATTTGCCCCAGGGCATTTACAGTTAGAAAATGCTGATGGTACTTGTAGGTCTCAGCTTAGGTAAACTCTTCCCCATTTATCCTCCAGCAGCTACCTTGGGTACAACTAACCAGGTGATACAGTGGATAGAGTGCTGGGCTTGGAGTCAGGAAGACCTGAGTTCAAATCCAGCCTCAGAAACTTCCTAGTTATGTGACCTTGGGTAAGTCATTAACCTCTGTTTGCCACTGGAGAAGGAAATGGCAAACCACTCCAGTGTCTTTGCTGGAAACTCCATGGATAGAGTCCCAAAGGGCAGGACATGACTGAAATGATGGAACAACAGGTGCTTTGCATTGACCTGTGGTTTTCCCTACTCAACTCTCTGCCCAGAGCAGTCAGTGTCTACTTAGCATATTGCCTGGCATATAGTAAGTGCTTAATAAATGCTTATTATATTCATGGTTACCATGGGGTAATATCACAGAGTCTTTCTCCCTTCCCCCTCAATTGAATTTGCCTTAAGATTTTATTTTTGGGTAAGTCACTTGATGTCTCCCTGTTCCAGGCAACTCTCTAACGGCATAAGTTGCAGACCTGCAGTGTTTAGGGGGAATTTCCTCACTGTACCAGTGAAATCACAGGTGTGGTCCAGAAAAGGGGAAAAAGTGGATTAGAGGGCTATTTGATCTCATTCTACTTGCCTGAGGGGAGAATTACGCTGCTTGCCCTTGATTTATAGTTACAACTAGTTACAACTCTGCAGAAACCTGTCACCAACAGGAATAATGGGGAATGTACATCCTATTAAACCCTAAGCAGAGCTCAGAAGCAGTGAGTTGCCAGGTGATGCACAGGGCAGAAAGAATAAAAGATGTTTCGTGTTTACAGTAGCACAGTGCCGGGAGCAAAGGAGGAGAACAAAAATAGACCTATGGCAGGTGGCAAGGGCAAGGTATTCCGCTCCAGTGAGGAGTGGCTGGTGAATAGTGGGCTTTTCCACGTGCTCTGCTCCGAGCCACATCTGTCACAGTTCTATAACGCCAGATGAAAGATTTAGATACTTTCACCTTTGACTCTCCCCTCACTTCATCTTGAACAGGTAGATCTTCTGAAATTTCCAGACATGGTCCTTTGTAATTTCTTAATATTAGTATTAACTTCCCAATGACTTAACTTATCATTTGGGAGCAATTTTGAGTTCTTTCCTTTTCTTAAAAAGTACAACAGTAACAAAAAAAAAAAAAGGTTCATCTATGGAGAATGTGGAGAGATTGTTGGGGTTTTTTTCAATTGCATATTTAATTATTAATGTGCACTGACCTTGAAAGCAGCTGCCTGTCACTGGTATGTTGGGAGGAACACACAAAGCATTTGTTGTCACTCCAGGCTGCTAGGAATGTCCTGTTCCAGAGAAGCATGTTGTGTGTGGGGACTGCGGAGAAGGACCGGGGAGGTGCTGTTTGTTTGACCTATTGTGGAATGTAAAATGTGTGTGTGGTAGGGGCAGGGGGAGTTTAGGATCGAAATCCATGAGTAGGCTTTTAAAGATCATTCAATTGGGCATGTTTAGTCCTTGGGTCAAATTTATTTTACTCTTTTGTTCTTCTTTTCAATAAAATGCCTTAGAAGTATAGCCTGACCAGATGCTTTGCTGAGCAGTTGTTTTTTTTTTTTTTTTTTTCAGTTTGGCCATAAGAATATTGGCAATAGTTTATTTAAGTTTTTCTTCAAAGTGTTAAAAAAAAAAAATCAAAAACCGAACCTAACATTTAGTTGCTTTAGCCTCACACTGAGAGGCAAAAAGGTGTCCTAGATAGAGAACTGACCTTGGAATCAGGAAAATCTAGGTTTGAACCTGACCTCTGACATATATTGGCTTTCTCCAACATGCCTCATAAGCTTTCTCTTCCTGGAAAATCACTCTGCCTCTATAACCTCTTCCTCTGATTAGTAAGTGCTTTCAAGAAGCTTCATTTTAAAGCAAGTGCCCAGTGAAATCTGCTCAGGTTTACAGTGGAAATGACATGCTTATATACCCCCAGCAATTGTTGCAGTTGTGACCTTTGAACTAACCCATTGAGAAAAACAAAACAAAAAAAAACCCACAAATGTTTTATGAATTTCATGTTTTGTGTTGATTTGTGTATAATATATAATGTAATGATTTAATTGCTTCAGGCTTTAATTTGGACATAAAAAATTCTTTGACCATTGCAATAAGTAAACAAACAAACAAATAAATAAAGTAAATACATGAGTGAATGAAGAAGGGAAGCAGAGAGAAGGAAAGGAGAGGAGAAGAGAGGAGGAAAGTGCCCAGGGCTTCATTCCTTTCTTGTATTTGTATTCCCAGAGTTCAATGTAATGCCTGGTGCATAGTTAGCACTTAAAAAATGTTTGTTCACTTTATGAGTCCATCGTGGTTAGCAACTTAAGCTCTCCTTGCCTCTAGGGATCAAATAGGTGGTACAGGTCATAGATTTCCTGGCCTGAAGTCAGGAAGAATCATCTTCTCTTGTTCAAATCTGGCCTCACATTAGCTGTGTGACCTTGGGCAAGTCACTTCACCCTGTTTGCCTCAGTTTCCTCATCTGTAAAATGAGCTGGAGAAGGAAATGGCAAAACACTTCAGTATCTTTGCCAAGAAAACCTCAAATGGGGTCATGAATAACAACAACAAACTCTCTATATAACACTATTAATTGCAGAGAAGGTACTGACCTAAATTGGTAATTGCTGTCCAGGACTTCCCTATACCAAAGAAATCACAGGTCTGTTCCCTATCTCTGTCTTCACACTAGAGAAAATTACAAGTTTGACAAATTTTTTTTACCAACAGAAACACTGAAGCACAGAGTTAAATGACCTAAACAGCTTATTCTGGTCTTAATTTGAATCTGACAGAAGCTCCTTTCTAGGTGCTTATGCATGTAGCAACGAGCAACCTTCACCCAAGGAATCTTTACCTTCTCTTCCATTTAGTTTGCTATCTCAGCAGCTGGAACATTACTGGAAAAAAAAACAAGAAGCTGTGCCTAATAATGCATAAGTATGTGTGTATGTATGTATGTGTTTATACAAGGTGTCCCAAAATTCTTAGGACTTTTGGGGCACTGTGTTTTTGCTCTTGTGCTTTTCGGCAAAATCCTGGCCACTCTTGATCTGTACAGTTCATCCCACATAGCTTTTTTTGGTAAAAAACAAAAACAAAAACAAAAACTCACTGTTCCAAACTTCCTTTTTCTTCAGATCTCCAAGCCTTTCCATCCCTTTGTTTATAGCAAATGACTTTATGTGAGTTAGTGACCCTTACTGAATCAAAAGAACATTCTCATTTACCTTAACATGTCCATAGCTCTACTCTCCAGTATATTCTGGAGTCTGAGCATGGGATAGATAGATAAATAGATAATATAGATGACAGATGAATAGATATATGAGAGATAGATGAGATAAATATGAGATAGATAATATAAATACATGATAAAGATGGATGGATAGATAGATGAGATAAGTAATATAGATGATAGATGAATAGATATATGAGATAGATATTATATAGATAGATGATAAAGATAGGTGATAAAGATGGAAAGATAATACAGATAGATGATACAGATAGACATAGAGATGAGATAAATAGAAGAGATAAATAGATGAGATAGATAGTTGATAAATAGATAGAGACATCCCTCCCCCTTTTAAATCTAACCCCTTCACTAGTACTTTGGACCTCATCCTTTCTCACCATCTCCCAGATTTTTTCTCACACTTGTTGCCCTTCCTAATAGCTTTAACCTCTTTTTCCACTGGCTTTTCTTCCATCCACATCTGAACATGTATAAGTTTCCAATTTGTTGAGAAGAGTATCCCTTGATTCACTATCCAGCTCTCACCTGATTTCTCTTTTTTCTTTCAGAACCCACCAACAATCTGGCTGAAAGAGTCACTGGTCCTTCCAGCTGTTGAGATGGGTATGGTGCTGAGATGGGTGTGGCCAACTTGCCCCATCAAAAGGAGCCCACAAATCATTCCACCCTGTTGCCAGGTGACTCATATCCGTAGGGGCAAATCTCTGGTTTTCCTTTGATATGGATCCAGCCTGCCCCTGGGATCTGGCTTTCCCTTTCATCTTTTCCCATTCAATTTCCCCATTTCCTCTCAGCATCACACTGAGGCTGCTGGAGCTTAGACTCTGATATCTGCCTATGCTTGCCTCCTTCAGATCTGACACATTGGTTTCTTCTATTTTTCCCCATAACTGGTCTGACTTTCATTTGTAGCACCAAGTAATAAACCTGGAATATTTTCAGTTTGAGCAGTTTCTGTTGAACTGTATTAATGACTGGAAGTAGACCCAGTTTCTCTGATGAATGGATTGTCAATGAAATAATCTTTTCAACCAAGATCAGATTGAGTCCAACTCAGAATGAGAAAAATTATACTTTTACTTTGTAGTTTTTAGACTTCTATATGTTTTAGTTTGTAGACTTCTATATGTTTTTTATTTGAAAGGGACCCTAACATAATCCCAAGCCTTTATTTTTCAGAAAAGGAAACTGAGGCATAGAGAGCCTAAATGATTTACACGAAGTCACAAAATGAGTCAACAGCAAAATTAGGACTAAAACCTGAGTCTCCTTACTCTTCTACCAGCTCTCTACACAGTGCTCCAGAGGCAATTGGGTGGCACAGTGGATGGAATCTAGGACTTGGAATCTGAAAGACCTAAGTTCAAATCTTGCCTCAAATACTTATTAGCTGCATGACCCTGGGCACTTCACTTCTCTGCCTCAGTTTCCTTACCTGTAAAATGAAGATAATAATAGTGCCCACTTCTTAGGGTTATTGTGAAGATAAAAGATATTATTTGTAATGTATTCAAAGCTCTATATAAATGCTAGCTATTATTACTGCAAAAAACACATAAAATGAAAGTCACCATAAGTCATCAAAGTGATCTAAAGTCACCAATGACCTTCTGTCTCACACTCTTCCCCCACTTGGACCCTCTGATCTGGTTTTTGCAGATCCTTTTCTTCTTCCTGTACACCATGTTCCATCCTTCCTTCCCTTTGCTCATGCAATTCTTCCTCCCCCCTTTCTGCCATCCCAATTTTATATTTTCTTCAAGAACCAGATAGAGAACCAACTGTTCCATGAATCCTTTCTAGGCAAACCCCTATAAGGGATTGCTATCAGGACATTTCCCTTGATCTGAATTTCTCCAGCAGTTATGTATCCTGTCATAGTGCCCTATATATAGCTTATATGCTTCCTTAGACTTGTTGACTGGCTGCTCTGTCTGTTTTGCTTCAGCAATAGGAGTGTAAGCTCCTCCATGGTGAGGGTGGCCTTGTCTCTTTCTGTGTCTTCCACAGTCCCTAGCACAGGGTTGGACCCATAGAAGGCCCTCAAGAAATGCTTGGTTGAATGAGTAAATAATGCATGTGGCTTATTGCCCCAATTTGAATAGCTAGAGGGAGCACAGAGAAATCAAATGACTTTAGGTATTCCAGAGAACAATCCCAGTGGTCTAGCAATGCTAATTAACCTCAAATCTCAGGTGGGTTTCTCCTTTGCAATGGTCCTCAGTTTTGGCAACTAGATAGCCTGGTGGATAAAGGGTTAGACTTGGAGTCAGGAAGTCGTTGAGTTGTTTCCAGTCTTATCTGACTCTTCATGACCCCATTTGGGGTTTTCTTGGCATAGATACTGGCATAGACATATTAGCTATTGCATTATAGCTTTGAGTCATCAGCAAGTCTAAGAAACATGCCTTCTATTGCCTCATCCAAATCATTATTTAAGAAAAAAAATAAGTTCAATAACAGAAGGCCAAGAATGGATCCTTGAAGCACTCTACTAGAGACCTACCTTGAAGCTAACATCAAATTTTTAATGACTACTCTAGAATCTTGCCAGAAATTTGAGTTCACTGGCCTATGGTGTGAAGTGTCCACTCTCTTCTCTCTCTCTCTCTCTCTCTCTCTCTCTTTTGGGTGAGGCAATTGGGGTTAAGTGACTTGCCCAGATCTTCTCTTTCTATAAAATGAAAACATATGCTCCTTTCTCTAGGGCACCTTGCCCACTCTCTAAGATCTTTCAAAGATCATCAAGAGCAGTTTAGGACTCACAGCTGCTAATTCCTTTAGTACCCTAAAATGGAATCCATTTGGATTTACCTGGCAACCTGAGCTCATTAATTGCCATTGAGTGATCTCTATGTTCTGACTTATATTCAACCTAAATTCCCTATTGAAATTCTTATCTTGTCCTTTTCACTCCAAAGATCACACTTCATGAAAGAGAAAATAGAGGCAAAATAAAAGTTGAATATTTCAACCTTGTCATCATTGTCCATTTCCATTATCCTTTTTTTCCCTATAAGATATGGTCCTTAAGATTTGGTCATGGTTAGTTTCATACTTTTGTGTGCTCCTGCTCTCTTTCAGAACCTAAAATTTAGTGTATCAGTGGATCCATGATTTCATGGACATGAGATTGCCTCCATTGGTGTAGATTACAGCCCATACATGCCTTCTCATGCCTTCTCATCCTCTATGTACAATCCATGTCCTTTCTTAAATACTGTGTAGATGATCTATGGAGGCCTTCTTCTATTTCTTTCCACATTTTATTACTATCAGTGCCATGCCAGGCCAGTTCATTTGTTATCCCCCATGAGTAGCCCTTTTCTAATCATGTATTTCCTGGATGCTAATCCCTTATGCCACTTTTTGCACAGGAGGGCTCATTGCATATACTACAGCCTATTTATACCTACCTTGCATCTTTCCAATGCCCTGGGGTCATCCACAGTTTTGATTCTTTGAAGACTGTACTATTCAATGACTTGCTACCATATAACACCTCTGGGCCAACAGGAATGATTTTTTTAAAAGGGGATTTTGTTTCTGGGAGCAGCTTGGGAGGCTTACAAATGGGGCACAATTTCTCAAATGCAATGCAGTTTACCCTCTCCTGGACTTGTCTCATTTTCTGTAGACAATGCTTCTCCAAGATACATGCTATGATTCATTGGCTTAATGGGTTGACTATCCAACTGCATGTCATAATCTGGGTAATCAGCGTTCCTCATCATTTAAAACTAAAAACAAAAATTTTAGTCTTGTTTCTTTTAAATGGATTTCCTTCCTCCTTCCTCAGCTCACTCCTGAGCCAAGAGTTCAACTCACCAAAAACAAGAAAGAAAGGTTGATGTTTATCAGATTTGTCAAGAGGCCCTTATGGCAGGGAGCTCAGGCTATGTCAATGCAGTTGAAGGAAAGCAGCCGAGGAAAAGGCCACGTGCTCAGAGACAAGTTATCTCGGGGACCATGAAAATGAAATGTATTTATTAAAATCAGGTTTACTTTTCACTGTTAAATTGCTGCATTTGCTTTCTGTAATTCATTTGCTTTTGGAAATGACAAGTCCATTCTTGGCTTAGATATTGTTTTGTTTCCTATTCACACATGTGAGTTACCAATACTCCAGGGATAGGTTTTCTTAAAACAAGAAATGTGTTTTAAATTCTTTTTTTTTCTTGCTACAAAAATATTTCAAGTCCTGCTGGGTTCTGCTACAAGTTACTTCTAATTTTAAAATATGTCTGTAAATTTGGCAGAGACAGCCTCACTGGAGTCTTTCTCTTTTTTTCTTGGTCTCAAGTTGAATTAAGTAGTATAAAGGCCTTGTTTTGTAGAATCAGCAGTTAATATAATAATGCTCACTTGAATCCACACAGAAAAAACAAAACTATCCATGTGTTAATACATTTGAGTAAATGCCAGTTATGATAGGATCGCAAGTTTTGTTTTGGGAAATTACAGACGTCATGTTAAGAGGCTAGCAATGGGCATTTTTACCGATTAATTCCCTTTTAAAAAAATGTGCTTTATTCACTTAAAGATTCCTTAGCAGAGACCCTTGGCAAAGCATTGTTTTACATATATATAGTGTTGGTGGGCAGAGGCCCAAGACTTTCAAGGGGTAGGAACTTGGAGGAGGAGAAGGGTCACTGTGGCCACAGTGGGACAATCTCATATTCTCTTAATTCTACAAGGGATAACTATGGGAAATTGATAGTGCCAGAAGGGCAATTACTAATGACATCTTAGTCTCTTTAAGGAAAGACAATGAGTGTCCTGCACTGGGAATTTCTCCTTTGTATTTAGATGCAATGCCCATTTCAGCTTTAACCTTCATCCTTAGGTTGTTGGAGCTGAAAGAGATATTAGCGGTCTTCAAGTCCAGGGATTCTGAACCTGTGGTAGGGAATTAAAAAAAAAATGTTGCTATAATTGTAATTCAATAACAGTGGTTTCCTTTGTAATCTTGTATTTTGTTTTATGCATTAAAGACATTATTCTGGGTGGGGGGTGGGATCCATGATACAGGAAAAGTTAAGAATTTCTGATCTAGTTCATCGTTTGATTGTACAAGGGTGACATCAAGACACTTGCCAAAGGTCACAAAGTTAGTGGAAGAATCAGGAAGCCAGAACTTGACCCCAGGCCTTCCCTGTCTTAGTCCAGTGGTCTCTCCACTAAATCAGCCTGCTTCTGTTGAAATAGCAAAGACATCTTAAAAGATCTATGATCCTAACAATGCTTAACTTTAGAGAAGGTGAAATAGGTGCTATTATTTTTGGGGGGAGGAGGGAAAGTGGGGAGAAAAGGGAGGCTGTTGACATTCCCTTCTCCTCTTAATTTTCTCCCACCCAAATCAGTCCTTGCATTTAAGTCTCTTTTTAATGAAAAAAACAAACAAACAGACAAACAAACAACCCAGCAAACAGACAAGACAGGGAAAGGGAACACCTTGGTATGAATGAGTATATCACAAACTTTCTTAAGAACAAATTTGGATAAAAGGGAAATGGGAAAAGCCTGTGGACTTCTGGGCCAGAGAAGGTGGAAAGGAATACTAAGATAGCTCTGGGGATGCCAGTGAGAGTTAGCACTGGTTCCAAGACCTATAATGGAAGGGTGGGATCTGGTTCTGCTAATACAACAAAAGCTAATTACAGAGAGTTGTTAAAGAGCTCCTTACAAGAACCATGTCAACTAAACATTGAGGTTATCCTCCTATTTCTAAAGTTTAAACTATGAAAAAACCACTCCTAAATTTATTTTCCCTGGTTCTCTTTTTAATTTAATCAACCAGTTAAAAGAATCAAATTACCACTTTCCAAAGGGAAGGAATTCACCATGCTAGAAAACTGAGCCTTTAGGAATGTCTATATGACAAGAAAACAACCAGATGAAAAGGGGGTTGGGAAGTCAACCAAGGAATTATTTGTTTTGTCTATGTCACATTAAAAAAAATACCCAAACCAAACCTTGTTTGACCTTTTATTCCTCCTACGAAATGAATGATTCTTTGTCTAAGACAGAACAGATTAAAGGTTTCAGTGTGTAGACAACACAATTCATGTCTCCATAGGCAAAGTCAATTGAACAACTGAAATGAAATGATAAAAAAAAAAAGAGATTAGGTTCAAATTTTCCAAATTATCTGTTACAGTGATCAAATATTACTTGGTAATCCTTAATCTCTCTATTTCTTCTTGACAACATGAGTCTAATGACAACTGATGAAGCAGCCCCACTATAGATTCTGGCTAGATAAGCACAGGTTCTGAGATAGTTTTACCAAAGTTTTGAAAAGCCTTCTGGGACAAAGACAGAGAAGGAGGAAATAGGAAAGAAAAATAGCAAACCATGACAGATCTTGCTGAAGGGTTTGGGGATGTCCTCCTCCTCTTCTGCTAAGGTTGGACATTGGATACTGGTAGATTGATACTGACGCAGTACTAGGACGTTTCACTGCTCCATTTGATGCCGGGCTTGGGCACTCCATGTTCTCTTCTCCTTTACAGACTTTTAGCAAGGCTTTAGTCCAGAAGAGTCAGTGTATTTTTGTCAAATCAGCAATGGCTTCTAGATCCCAAGGATGAATGTTCCCAAGATGATGGGCAAGTTGTTGTCCCAACATTTTTTACTTTCCTGACAGGGGCATTCCTAGACATTTAACTTCCTACCCATTGGCAGTTGGGAGATGAAGTGGTTTATTTGGGGCCACAGGCATTAGAAGTGCTTTACTGTTGATGCATTTTCTTTATATCAGAAGGCTTGGTATTTTAAATAATTTGTTTTTGTGTTGACCATAATCTGAAGTCTAAGGGATTTTAATGACTGGTTCTAAATAAGAGAACATAATATGTGATGGGTCTGAGACAAGGGTAAGTTGAACTTAAGTCCTAAGTAGATTTTTAGGGAATACAGAAGGGCAGTGCCGAGGAGATAAATGCAAACACACCACCTATTACATACATATGGAACATTATAGGGGAAATGAGCTTGGATACTGTTGCTACAACAACGTTGTTGTTCAGTCATTTTTCAGGTATGTCTTACTCTTTGTGACCCCATTTGGGGTTTCCTTGGCAGAGATACTGAGTGGTGTGCCATTTCCTTCTCCAGCTCATTTTACATATGAGAAAACTGAAGCAAATAGGATTTAGTGACTTGCCCAGGGTCATACAGCTAGTTAGTATCTGAGGCCGGATTTGAACTCAGGAAAATAAGTCTTTCTGATTCCAGGCCCCACACTCTCTTCACCGTGCCATCTAGCTGCCCTGCCAGTAATAAGGGGTTAAATGTACTTAAGTGAATGAATCTAAGGGTAAGATACTCGTGATACAAAAGCATATTTTAAAAGTCTTTTTTCTCTCTATAGAAAAACTCAATTTGATGTTGAAAGATTTTCATACACACATTTTGAATATAAGATTTATCACCAGAATTCTATAGAGAGAGGATCATTCATTATGCTATTTTGCTATATGTTCATGAGTGGTCACAGTTCAAATGAATTAATTTAATATTTTTAAACCAATTAAATAAGAAATAGGATAAGGAGATGAATACAATTTTTAAAAAGTTAAATATGATAGACCTCTGGAGAAAACTGAATGGGAATAGAAAGGAATATACCTTTTCTCAGTAGTACAAGGCACCTACACAAAAACTGACCATGTATTAAAACCTCATAACCAAATGCAGAAAAGCAGCAACATTAAATGCATCCTTTCAGATCATAATGTAATGAAAATTACATTCAATAAAGGGCCATGGAAACATAGATTAAAAACAAATTGTAATTAAATACTATAACTTAAGGAATGAGTGAATCAAAGAACAAATTATAAAAAAAAATCAATAATTTCATTAAAGAGAATGACAATGAGACAACATACCAAAATGTATGGGATGCAGCCAAAGCAGTTCTTAGGGGAAAATGTATATCTCTAATTGTTAATATCAATAAAATAGAGAAAGAAGAGATCAATGAATTGGGCATGCAACTAAAAAAATTTTAAAAAGAACAAATTAAAAATCCCCAATCAAAAACCAAATTGGAAATCCTGAAAATCAAAGGAGAAATTAATAAATTGAAAGTAAGAGAACCATTAAACTAATAAATAAAACTAGGAGCTGGTTTTATGAAAAAAAGAAACAATAAAATAGATAAACCATTGGTTAGTTCGATTAAAAAAAGAAGAAATTACCAGTATCAAAAATGAAAAGGGAAAATCCACCACCAATTTAACTGAAATTAAAGTAATTCTTAGGAGCTGGTTTGCCCAATTATATGTCAATAAATCTAACAATCCAAGTGAAATGGATGAATATTTACAAAAATATAAATTGCCTAGATTAACAGAAGAGGAAATACAATACTTAAATAACCCTATCTTAGAAAAAGAAATTAAATAAGCCATCAATGAATTTGCTAAGAAAAAAAAAAATCCCCAGGACCAGATAGATTCACAAGTGAATTCTACCAAACATTTAAAGACCAATTAATTCTAATACTATATAAACTATTTGGAGAAATTGACAAAGAAGGAGTCCTTCCAAGTTTCTTTTGTGAAACAAATATGATGCTGATACCTAAACCAGGAAGAGCAAAAACAGAGAAAGAAAACTATAGACCAATTTCCCTAATGAATATTGAGGCAAAATTTTTAAATAAAATACTATCAAGGATTATTACAGCAATATATGACAAGGACTACATACTATGACCAGGTGAGATTTATACCAGGAATGCAAAGCTGGTTCAACATTAGGCCAACTATCAGCATAATTAGCCATTTCAATGACAAAATCAATAGTAACCATATGATTATTTCAATAGATGCAGAGAACCCTTTTGATGAAATACAAGACTTGTTCCTATTAAAATCACTAGAAAGCATAAGAATAAGTGGAACTTTCCTTAAAATGATTAGTACCATCTGTCTAAAACCATCAGCAAGTATTATCTGTAATGGGGATAAGCTAGAAGCTTATCAGAGGTGAAACAAGGATGACCATTATTGTCACTGTTATTCAATATTGTACTAGAAATGTTACCTTTAGTGGTAAGAGAAGAAAAAGAAATTGAAGGAATTAGAATAGGCAATGAGAAAACAAAACTATCACTCTTTGCTGGTGATGTGATAGTATACTTAGAGAATCATAGAGAATCAAATGAAAAACTAGTTGAAATAATTAACAAATTTAGCAAAGTTGTAGGATATAAAACAAACCCACATAAATCATCTGCATTTCCATGTTGCCAACAAAGTCCAGAGATAGAAAGAGAAATTCCACTTAAAATAACGATAAACAATATAAAATACTTGGGAATCTACCCGCCAAGACAAATTCAGGAACTATAGTAACACAACTGCTAAACACTTTTCACATAAATAAGGTCAGATCTAAACAACTGAAAAAAATATTAAATACTCATGGGTAGGTTGAGCCAATACAATAAAAATGACAATTCTACCTAAATTAATTTACTTATTCAGTGCCATACCAATAAAACTACCAAAAATTATTTTGTAGAGCTAGAAAAAAATAATAACAAAAATCACCTGGAAGAACAAAAGGTAAAAAATTTTAAAAATGTGAGGGAAGGTGGCCTAGCTATACCAGATTTTAAACTGTATTATAAAACAATAATCATCAAAACAATATGGTACCGTCTAAGAAATAAAGTGATGGATCAGTGGAATAGATAAGGTACACAATAAACAGTAGTAGATGACCATAGCAATCTTTTTTGTTACTGTTGTTGAATCATTTGTTTGTAGTTGTTGAGTCATTTTAGTCCTGTTAACTCTTTGTAACCCCATTTGGGATTTTTCGGGCAAAGATACTGGAGCGGTTTGTCATTTCTATCTCCAGCTAATTTTTACAGATGAAGAAACCAAGGTAAACAAGGTTAAGTGACTTGCCCAGCTAGTAAGTGTCTGAGGCCAGATTTGAACTCAGAAAGATGAGTGTTTCTGACTCCAGGCCTGGCATTCTATCGACTGTGCCACAAAGATCCAAGCTTTTGGGACAAGAAATCACTATCGACAAAAACTTCTGGGAAGACTAGAAAGTAATCTGGCAGAAAGTAGGTATAGACCAACATCTCACATTGAATACCAAGGTAAGGTCAGAATGGATGCGTGATAAAGGGTGATATCATAAACAAATTTGGGGAGAATGGAATAGTTTACCTGTCAGAACTATGGATAAAGGAAGAATTTATGATCAAACGAGAGATAGAGAACATAATGGAATGTAAAATGGATAATTTTTATTACATTAAATTAAAAAAGATTTGCAGAAATAAAACCAATGCAGCCAAGATTAGAAGGAAAGCAGAAAACTGGGACGGAAATTTTACAGCAAATTTCTCTGATGAAGGCTTCATTTCTCAAATATATAGATAATTGAGTCAAATTTATAAGAATACAAGTTATTTATCAATTGATAAATGGGCAAAAGATATGAAGAAGCAATTTTCAGACAAAGGAATCAAAGCTATCTATATGAAAAAATGCTCTAAATTACTATTGATTAGAGAAATACAAATGAAAACTATTCTGCGGACCTTACACCTATCAGTTTCACTAATACGAGCAAAGGGCAGCCAAAAGATGGTGAAGATGGCATTGCTGATGAAGCAGACCAGTGTCTTGATATTTGCTAAAGAAAAAAAAAAGCTTCTAAAATGACCAGCACTTGATGAACTTTTTATTTCCATTTGGAAAAATCTTAGGCATCTTTTGACATCATAGTTGGCCTTGCATTGATGTAAAGCTACAAATAAATATGGCAACAATGTGAATTTTTTCACTAGGATAGGTATCCTAGATTCTTCAAAAGTTTCAGAGCTCAGGGGAAATACTCTTTCCTCATCTGAACCTAAATTCAAAATTCAAGGTATGTCATCCAGTCAACTAGTATTTCTTAAGCACCTATGATGTGCCAGACACTGTGCTAAGCAAAAGACAATTTCCACTCTCAAGGAGCAGGGAACTCTTGCTAAAGTTAGAGACAACAGGAAAACAACTATGCACAAACAAACAAGATAGATACAAGTTAAACTGGAGATAATCGAAAGAGAGAAGGCACTAGCATAACAGGGAATTGGGAAAGACTTCTAACAGAAGGTGGTACTTTAGCTGAGAATTTGTTTTCAAAAAGTGAGAAAATGGAAAACATCTTGGGAGTGGTGAAATTTGAATTGGATCTTGAAGGGCAAAAGGGTGCTACATTATCTTTATTTCACAAGCAAAGAAACTGAGGCAAATGTCAGTTAAATGACTTGCCTAGGGTCACATAGGTAATAAGTGTCAGAGGCTACGGTGAAGGTAAGGCGAGAGAAAGTTCCAGATGCACAGCACAGCCAGTGAAAATGGCCAGAGTTGGGAGATGGAATGCAAGGAACAGCAAGGAGGCCATTGTCACTGGATTGATGAGTGGAAAATGGAGTGGAATGGGGAGAGACTTGAGGTTAAGAAACCAATCACTTGGGACTATTGCAGTTGTCCAGGTGTGAGGTGATAAGGGCTTGGACCAGGTAGTGGCAGTGTCAAAGGAGAGAAGTGAGTTTATATGAATTACGTTAGGGAGTTAAATTTGCCAGGACTTGACCCTTAATTGGATATGGGAAGTGAGAAAGAGGAAGAGTTGGGGGTGATATCAGGGTTGAGCCTAGGGGAGTGGGATGATGATAGTGACCTTCATAGTAATAGCGAATTTAGGAAGAGGGGATGGTTTGGGAGGAAAGATAATGGGTTCAGTTTTGGATATGTTGAGTTTAAGATGTCTACTGGATATCTGGCTCAAGGGGTCTAATCAGCAGTTGGAGATGTGAGATTAGAGGTTAGAAGAGAGGCCAGGGCTGGACAAAGAAATCTGAGAATCAATCATCTGCATAGAAATGACAGTTTAATCCATGGGAGCTGATGAGATCATCAAGTGAAATATCATAGAAGGAGAAGAGAAGAGGGCCCAGGAGAAAGCCTTTGAGTATACCCACATTAATGGGCATGACCTGGATAAAGATCCAGCATAGGAGACTAAGAAGGAGTGGTCAGACAGGCAGGAAGAGAACTAGGAGAGAGCTGCTCAGGGGTGTACTGCCATCATCTCCTATCCGCTTGTGGGAGCCAATCATTAAATTTTCACCATGAACATTTATATCTCAGAAATGAGCAAATACTACAAAAGGGGGCATAATTGACTGTTTTTTTGATTGTCTAGATGTCTCAATCTAAGAAAATGATGGAGAAAATGTTAGTAATACAAATTAAACTTGAAAGTATGTCACACATACATTCTTTTACAGGGAGACAGTTTTTTAATCATTTATCAACACACTGATAGGACAATGTCTCAAAAACCTAGAAAGAAAAAAATATCAAGGAGATTAGGGTGATTGACAATGTCAAAGTCTACAGATAGGGCAAGAAGGATGATGATTGAAAAAGACTATTAGATTTTGCAATCAAGACATCATTGGGAGAGCAGTTTCAGTTGAAGGTTAAGGTCAGAAACCAGCCTGGGGAGAGTTAAGAAGGGAGTAAGAGGAAAGGAAGTAGAGGCACTGAAAGGCAATGACCTCCTCAAAGAGTTCAGCCAGAAAAGGGAGAATAGACATGAGATGATGGCTATCAGGGAAGGGTGGATCAAATGATGTTTTTTTCAGGATGGGGGAAACACAGACTCCTTTTGTAGGCAGAGAAAGGGCTTTTTCAGGCAGCAAGGTGATGCAGTGACTAGAGCTCTTGGCCTGGAGTCACAAAGACCTGAGTTCAAATCCAACCTCCAATACTTACTAGCTGTGTGATCCTGGGTAAGTCACTTACATTCTGCTTGTCTCAGTTTCCTCATCTGTAAAATAGGGATAATAATAGTACCTACTTCCCAGGGTTGTTTTGAGAATCAAAAGAGATAATAATATAAAGTGCTTCACAAAATGACTGAAATATAGTAGACGTTATATAAATGTTACCTATTATTATTATTTTCATTTATTTTACTCTTGTTGGTGCAGTGATAACATGTTGAACTTGGAGTCGAGAAAAACCTGAATTCAAATTTTGAATCTAATTTTTATCAAGTATGTGACCCTGGGCAAGTCACTTAACCCCTTTCAGCTTTAGTTTCTTCATGAGTAACACGGAGATATAATAGTATCTATCTCACAAGGTTAGTGTGAGGCTATAATGGCAATGTTTGTAAAGTGTTTTGCAAACCTTACAGTACTATATATATATATATATATATATATATATATACACACACACACACATACACATATACATATACATATATACACACATATATACACATATATGTGTGTATATATATGTATTATATATAATATACATACAAATAATAGCTATTATGTTTAATAGCATTTTTCCAATTATGTGTAATTATGATTCTTAATATTCATTTTTACAAAATGTTGACTTCCATGCTAGCTATTATTATTATTGTTTCTATGCTATATATTTTTGAAATATAACTAAATAAAGCTGACTGATCAAACCTGATCTCAAGAATCCACAAAGATGGAGAAGCATCAAAGACGGAGGCATCTTTTTCAATATCTCAGAGTAGAAAATTCCCAGTATTCCCACTGGATGCTTCATATCCTTTTGCTTATACCGATCTTGGAAGACATGCATGGTTAGCTTCTTAGAGAAGATGTTCTGCTGACGTGCATAATAACTGGGATGCAAGGATTATGAGGGGGAAAGAATTCCTTTTCCTTTAGAAGCAGCCTTGCCTCCTTTTCTGGGTTTGCAGAGAAATAAAACCTTTTGCTAATAGAACATCTGTCTTGAGACATACTGTATTTGTAAACTCTGCCACATCAGCCTACCATGCCTGGTTTCCATAGTGCTCCTCTTTCAAATACCACCATGGCTTTTAAAGTCTATTTTCATTCTCCTGGCTCGTTTTCTTCTTTTGGTTTGTCTCCTCATCCTAAATATGAAGAAAGCCAAGCAACACACAAGGAAGAAAGAAGAGCCATGACCCAGTTTATGGATGGAAAGGCTGGCATCATTCACTATTCATGTATCTCCTAATTCCATGTGTTATTCTTATTTTCCTGTTCTTTGAAGACTGGATTAGCCATGCCCTCTAAACCCGGGTATTTCTCTCAGATGAACTACTTAATTAGTCCACAAATATAGAGGGCAGAACATTATGATTGATTAAATCATCCAAGAAATTCTTCTGGAAAACCCAGAGAGCCCTTCAGCATTCTGAATTTTAGTCCTAAAATATTTAAATGATAGATAGCATGTGGGAATAATTAAACCTGTAGCTGACCACACAAGCCCTTGAAATTCCCATGTGCAGCTGGGTCAGATGCAGAATTTAAATGTGATCCATAGGGGAAGCTGGAAACTGCTGAAAAGATCCTTTCAGATGGTAGCTTGGCCTATCTTGGAGCTGTTCTTCAGTCCCAATGGCAATGTCAAGTGAACAGGCTCCGTGGACACATAAGGGCAGAGATTTATTTTTTTGGAGTAAAATTCCAGCCTGGTCTATTTTTCTTTCATGGCTCCCCAGAGGTCTATATGAAGCAGGGCATGTG
The DNA here is from genome assembly GCF_900497805.2 of Vombatus ursinus. Lineage (NCBI taxonomy): Eukaryota > Metazoa > Chordata > Mammalia > Diprotodontia > Vombatidae > Vombatus > Vombatus ursinus. Next base: position 33,686,160 of record NW_020955033.1, read on the forward strand.
AACTAGAATGAACCCTTTGAGACTACCATTAAGTAAATACAGACACCAAAATCCCTTCCTAGGTTCCAGTGAGAGCTCATTACAGAATTCCCCCAAAAGGATATCGAACTGAAGGTGTCTTTTTCAATTCTCTCTCTCAACTTTGTATCAATCCCCCTCTCGAGTTTCTCTTCACCATGAGCATATTATTTCCCAAATGAAGACATTACCATTTTTCTCTTTTCTCTCCCAGAGGCTGTTACAATCAACTGATTTGCTCAATTATTTAGTTAAGAAAGAGTACCTAATTAGAAAGCTTTCTCCTCCCAAAGACTGTTTTAGAATTGGCTCTGGAGCTGAAGCAGGGGGAAGAAAATTTGTCACAGAACCTCTAGGTGCTAATTATATAGCTATGTAATTCATGTAGATTTATATCAAATTAACATATGCATTTTAATTTCTCTAAAATGTCCACAGCATAAAGCATAAAGGATAAGTACTGTGGCATCTTACGATTTTCCCTTGGCTTCCACCTAAGTGTATAATTTATCAGTAAATGCTTATTGGTTTGCACTCATGGAAAGAGCCCTAAGTAGACATAGCTGTTATTCTTTGAAGTTAAAAGATAAATGGAATATGTTTTAATGGCATGAATTAATATTTTAGTGCCAGAAGAGGGCACATAAATTAACTATATTGCATAAATATAGCCTAAAACCCACAAAACATAATAACTTAACTGAGTAAAACCTAAGTTCTTTGGAGGAAAAATTATAAGCACTTCTCTTGGTAGGCACTTTGGAAATCCCTTGATGAAACTGGCAAAGGGCCCAAGCTGCCATCTGTTGGTTTCTTATTAGTTAATGATCCTGGAAAAGTATTAAAAAATCATATGGTCTTCCCAGGTATTTTAACTGAGGAACAAGAAATGCCTCTCATTTTTATTCTTCTTTCAAGTATCCCAAATAGCTGCATATAATTGATATGAAAAAATGATCGTACATACACACACACATTGACTCTCAATAGGCAACAGTATTTCTGTACTTAAAGGTTGGCGACAAATGCATATTTATATACACACATATAATTAGGTGTATATATGTTAACACACATGCTTGTATATAAGCATATGTACATAGATATATAAGAATACATACATACACCCCTATACACACACATATATACACATAGGGATAAAGATTAGATCTGTGATTTCATTGGCATAGGGAATTTCCAAGTGAGAAAACTCTCTCTACCAATGCTGGATGACACTTTTTCTAAAACTTATAATTTTAGAGAGCTCCTACTGAGAAGTTAAGTGACTTACCCAGAGTCACACAGTTAGCATGCATTCCAAGTCAGTTCTCTCTCTCTCTCTCTCTCTCTCTCTCTCTCTCTCTCTCTCTCTCTCTCTCCCTCCCTCCCTCGCACTTCTGCCTCTCTCTCCAAATATACATGTATGTATGTGTATGTGTATCTCCCAGAACTGTGAGTCCATGGGTATTGGGAAATTCTATGTGGGTATATGACAGAGACAGAGAGAGAGAGAGAGAGAGAGAGAGATGGGGAAGGAGGTAGGGGAGAGAGGGGAGAAAGAGAAATCATTAGAAAAAAAAGGATAAAAGCAAGTCATAGAATTACAATCCTAAGTACCATCTGGTTTAAATAGCTAAGATTGCTTATGTAACCAAAATAATTTATCAACATACCTGAATAATAATTAGGTGGCAAAAATAAAAGTTTTCAACACAAGATGTTTCTCTTTATGTAGAGCAAATATAAATCGTTTATGTAGACAAGTGATAGCCAAAATGAATATGCTTTTCTGTTAGATTATAAAAAATTAATTACCATTTCTCAGAGATGGAAGTGACCTGAGAGGTCTTCTTACCCCTCCATACCTGTACAAGAATTTCCTCTATATCATACTCAGTAAGCCATCACATAGCCTTTGTATGAAGACCTGTAGCCAATAAAAACCCACAAATTCCCTAACAGCCTGTTTCACATTTAGATAATTCTAGTTAAAATTTTTTTGCTTATATACAGATCTCATGTTCTTAAAAAAAACAGTATCTACCACAAGACTATTTAGAGCAAAGTAGGGTATGATGTTTCCCAGGTATGGCCTCTGGGCAGATGGGAGTGTTTCCAGAATGCCTGCCTGGTAGAAGAATGGTCATGAATTCTCAAGACAGATGAGAAGTAGGAAGCTTCAAGCAGGGTACTAGAAGAGAGAGAGGGGAGAACCTCTACTTGTCTGATCACTCCTTCATCTCCTTTGCTAGTTCTTTACTGATGTCATGCCTACTAACTGCGGGTGTCCCACAGTGCTCTGTTCTGGATCTTCTTCTCTCTTTGTGGCAGCCCAAAACAATTATAATAGTAACATCAAAGATCACCGATAACAGATCACCATAACAGACACAATAGCAATGAAAAAAAATTGAAATATTATAAGAATTACCAAAAATCTGACATATAGACACATTGTGAGCATGTGCTGTTGGAAAAATGGCACCAGTAGACTTGCTCAATACAAGGTTGACACAAACCTTCAATTTGTAAAAAATGCATTATCTGCAAAGCACACCAAAGCAAAGTACAATAAAATGAGGTATGCCTGCATATTGAGTCCTAGTCTCTCCCTTGAGCTACAGAAACCTACATAGCCAACTATCTTTTGGACATCTCAAACTGGATGTACTGTAAGTATCTCCTACTCATTGTATCCAAAACATAATTCATTCTCTTTCCTCCCAAACTCTAACTTTTTCTGAGCTTCCCTATTATCATTGAGGGAATCACCATTCTTCCGGTCACCCAAGCTCTCAACCTTGGATTCATCCTTAACTCCTCTCCCTGTTTTGGTTCCACTGCTGGTACAATAGGTCAATCATAACCTGAGGAAAGGGCTCAAACAAACCTTTTATTTAAAAAAAAAATTCCAGGGCTTCTAACCCTCAAACAGTTCCCAAGTCAACTAAAAGATGCTGGCAAGAAAGATAAAAGCAGTCAGCAAGGAAGTTCCCTGGGGTCTCAGGAACTCCATGTGAAAATCTTCAAAACAGCTTTTATGCTATTCTTTGGTTTTGTCCAAATGGCCCAGAGCTGGGTCCCAAATTAACCTCCCTGGGACAAAGTCAACCAAAACTGTCTCAGGTCGGCACCATAACTTCTTTGCTCAAAACAGTCCCTTGCTGATAGAAAGTAGGAGGGTTAACTTCTGCCTCCTTAGTTCCACCAGTCTCCTGGCCAACAGCAACCCTTCACATTCACTCATCCTGCATCTCCAATATATGAACAAGTCTACTTTCACAACATCCCTCCTCATATACCCTCCTCTTCACTCACATATGTATTACCCTAGTTTCTTCCCTTATTATTTCTCACCTGGACTATTGCAATAGCTTTCTAATTGGTCTTCCTGCATCAAGGCTGTCCTCACTCCCAACCATCTTTCATTCAGTTGCTGAAGCCATTTTCCTAAAGTATAGGTCAAAATAACTCCAGCGGCTCCACAATCAAATATGAAGTCCTCTGTTTGGCATTTAAAACCTTTCACAACCTACCTTTCCAGTCTTCTTACACTTTACTCCCTTCCCCCAGATCCCCCCCAACTTGCCAATGTCCTTTCTAAAATATGGCACTCAGGACTGAACACAGAACGTCAGGGGTGTTCTGCGAAGGGTAGAGTACGGCAAGAGTCTTCATCTCCCTGGTTCAAGACACTATAGTATTGAAGATTACATCTCAAGAATCTTGGGCTTGTGGCCATTTGACATTTTTCTTTAAAGGAGAATTTGCTGTTTTAACTTCACTATCATCTTCCGAGTATGAACCCAGATCTTCTCTATTCACCATAATAGCTATCTGTGGTTTGGTTCTTTGTCTTTTGCTTACTCATTTTTAGTGGCTTATTTCTTGGTTGTTGACTTTGTGTTGAAGTCAGGCTCTAGTCCCAGGAAGTGAGGGATAATGTCTCAGGCTTCAGGATTTTCATACTGTTGTGTTCTGAGCTCTATCTGGGACCTGATCTCAGGTTCTCCTCTTCACCCCTGAGCCAAGGCCAGGGCCCCCAGCAACTCTGTCACCTCAAATGCTCTTATTCCCTGTGGTCCCTCCCATGGCTGCAAGCTTCAGCTAACCCTTCTTCCCTGGAGCCAAAACCAGGGAATTTAGCTCTCTTGGAGGTGCCCACAGCCAGCAGGGTCTCAACTTCTGCAACCTACACTCACCGGCATGTGTTTAATCCTCCTCTCCCATAGCCATAGCCTGGGACCCCATCTGGTCAGCACAACTGGGCCTGGCATCCAGCACCCAGTCCTTTAATCTTCCCCTGATCAGCCACCTAATCCCCACTCTGTCTGTGGGATAAAAGCTCCTGAAGCTGAGGCTTCAGCTTAAGCACCTGTCCCCAGGGCTTACTGTTTACTGATTCAGCAGTATTGACCTTGAAGGTATTTGTACTTTGATCAAAAAAGGCCACCACTGGAGAGGTCAAGTCTTTCTTAAGATCCCTCTAGACTGTCTTAGGCAGAAAATTGCTTTACCCCAACTTTTAATTATTCCTGTCACTCGAAATTCACTTTGAGGCATTATTTCAACTTGTTTGTAGGAGAATTTGAGAGAGTCACGTAATTTCCTGCCTTATTCCATCATCTTCCACGAGTCACTTCACTCTGTTTTCCTCAGTTTCCTCATCTGTGAAATGAGCTGAAGAAGTATCCGGTATCCTTGCCAAGAAAACCCCAAACGTGATCATGAAAAGTCAGTCACAACTAAAAAAACCTGAACAATAACAATAACGACAATATGTAAGGTCCTGTGTTAGATCGTGGTGATACAAAGACAAAAATAAAATAATCCTTCACCTCAAAGAACTTGCATTATAATGAATAAATGAAGCATTCATTAAGTGTTTTTATATGCAAAGGATGTGCTCAAGCACTGAAGATACAAATAGAAAAGGAAGATGGTCCCTGTTCTCAAGGAGCTCAAGTTCTAAGGAAGAGATAACATATAGGGAAGGTTTCTGCAGCAAATCAGATGAAAAATTCCCATGGTTTTTAGGGTGCAAGAGGAAAGCGTCTATTAATGCTCTTCTTTAATGTCATTTTCACTGACAAAATAATATCAGTTTCTGATGCTGAACCATGTGATGATGCCAAATACTTTGGTGGCAAAATCTCTCTTTCCCGGCTCTTCTGTAGCTGTGACTGCAGCCAATGAAAGAGTATTTGGAAGGCCACATCTCCATTGGGATTATTCCCAAGATGATGGTTGAGGGCGCCAGGCTGGAAGCATTGCTATTCCCAATGTTCATGGGTTCAGGGTCTTGCACTGTCTCCCATAGTGTCTAAGGGGAGATGGCAGTCAAGATGGTGGCTCGACTGGCCTGGTGCATGCTGCCTCCCGCCTTTACCACAGGGTGCTGTGCTGCTTCAGGTAGGCCTGCTTGTCTGCCCTGCTCGGGGCAGTTGGTAAACATGTTACAACATCATGTATATAAATCTATCAATACAAAATAAAATGTTTAACATCTGGCTCTCAAAAAAAAGGGTGTGGGGCAGACAACACATTTTTAAATTTAATCTGAATTATTAACATTTTCTCTATCACTTTCTTAAGCGCAGACAATCAGCAAAACAATAGATCAGGCCCTGATTTGTAGTGTTTGCTGATTTCCAAGGTGTAAATGGTCACACTGAAAGTGTGGGAGTGGAAAAATGACTAACAATTATGGATTTCAGGAAAGGCTTCTGGTAGAGTAGGAGGAGGCACCTGAGGCAAACTTTGCAAAGAGTTTATGTAGTATTGGAATTAATTATTCTTTAAATGTTTGGTAGAATTCACTTGTGAATCCCTCTATTCCTGGGGATTTTTTTTCTTAGGGAGTTCATTGATGGCTTATTCAATTTCTTTTTTGTAAAATGGGGTTATTCAAGTATTTTGTTTCCTCTTCTGTTAATCTGGGTAATTTATATTTTTGTAACGATGCATCTATTTCACTTAGATTGTCAGATTTATTGGCATACAATTGGGCAAAGTAGTTCCTAACAATTGCTTTAATTTCCTCTTCATTGGTGGTGAATTCACCCTTTTCATTTTTGATACTGGTAATTTGGTTTTCTTTCATTTTTTAAAATAAATTAACCAATTAATTATTTATCTTATTGGTTTTTTCATAAAAACCAGCTCCTGATTTTATTTATCGGTAGAACTGAATTTTGAAGGAAGATAGAAAGTCTTAAAGATGGTACGCAAAGAGACAATATTCTAGGCATGTGGTATGGCATGTGCGAAGGTAGGAGATGGAATATCTTCTATGGAAATACAGTAAGGGAATTCCATTTCCTGGAATGCTGAATATATAAGGAGAAGTAAGATGAAATAAATCTGGAAGGATAGGTTAAAGCCAGATTGTGAAAAGCTTTAAATGTCCAGCAGAGGTTTTATATTTTATCCTAGAGTTAATGAAGAGTCATAGGAGGTTTTTGATCAGAGGAGTGACTTGATTGGACCTGTAATTAAGGAATATATACATTTTGTAGCCGTGTGGAGAATGGATTAGAGAAGGAAGAGAATGGAAGCAGGGAGACCAATTAGGAATATATTGCCATAGTCTAGGTGAAAGGTAATGATCCTGTTCCTTTATGGGCCGCCATTTGCAGCTGCCACAGAAAAGACATCATAAATCTGAAGTGACTCATTTGTGGGTCTCTGTGTAAGGTTAGATCAACTCACAGGGAGCTCTGTGAAAATGGAAACTTTACTTGTAGCTCTGTTGTGCTATAGAAATAAAATTTTGTTTTTAAATTTTGTAGTCTGCTTGGATGTGAGCATGTGAGCAAAGGTCAGCTTTCATCCTTCTTTAGGTCATAATGTTCATTCAGCTTTACCATGTCATAGAAACTTCTTCACCCTGAAACCTTATTCCACTCCTGGGCTCCTTCTCATTTTGGATCTACTCTCAACCCCCAAAGCATCGCTTTCAGGTTACTTGGTTTCTTCCAACACCTTTTCACTGAAGGAGATGACCCAGGCCAAAGAAGTCTTCATCCCTTTCCAGGTTGCACTGTTGACTCCATCTCTGCAGGACTTTCTCTCCTATGTCCCCATGTTGGGTATCTTTCCCATCTTCCTGCCTCTTTCAGCTTCCTTTTATGTATTATCTTCCCCCATGGGAATGTCAGCTCCCTGGAGGTAGGGACTGTCTTTCTGCATGTATTTATATTCTCAGCTTTTAGCACAATGCCTGGCATATATTAGGTGATTAATAAATGCTTGTTGACTGACTGACTGACTGAACTCTTCTTGCCTAATCTTGTAACCCATCTGCGCTACAGGGAATCAGAATGAGTTATCATCCATGAATAGAGCCCTTCGAAAAACTGATCAACTCCTTAGCAATTTACATCCTTTGGCCCCAAATCAACAGCATTTATGAAGAACAATACATCTGCTTTGATTTTCTAGATTCAAAGTTCATTTCTGAAATGCAGCTTTATTTCCCATGACATTGGTGAGGCATTACATGTGTGTGAAAGAATGATTTGAGTTAGAGTGTGCATGAGGCAGCTGTTTGCAGGGTGGAATTTGAGTGAATCTGGGTGTTTTGTCAACTTTAAAGTCTACAAGTCTTCAAGTCCTTGAGTCTCTCTATCTTTTTTTTGGCAGGGGTGGGGGGAGGAGAAAGCTGTGTAGGGGAGAGTCTGGACTTAGGATTTTGTTAATATAGAGAATTTCAAGGGAGGAAATTCCTGTTACCACCTGTTACCACCTGTTACAGCATCTGATCTGCAACTTAGAGACTTAGAAAGTTTCCTGAGGCCTTCAGAAGTAAAGCGACAAATCCAGGCTTTGCCTTTTACTAGTTATGAGACTTTGGGCATGCATCTTAACTTCTCTGTGCCTCAATTTCCTCTTCTGTAAAATGGAGATAATAATTTTTACATTGTAAACCTCATGGAATTCTTCTGAAGATCAGATGAGATGTTGTATATAAAGAAGTTTATGAACCTTAAAGCACTGTATAAATGTCAGTTATCATCATCATTATCATAGTCCTATTAAGAATAAGAGATAATGGAAAGCCAAGAAAAATAACAATGGCAACCCACCAGAGGAAAAAAACATGTTTTTAAATGTCATCTCATTGGCCATTCATAGTAAGACTGCAGAAGCTCCACTCTAAATAGCTACATAGCTTTGGAAAGCACAAAGATCAAAGCATAAAAAGCAGTCCATGTAAGGGACCCATTCTCTAGGCTACAGTGCTTCCAACGTCACTGATATAGGGTACCCTTCCCCCATAGATCCAATGAAGTATATGAAAAAAGGGAAGGGAAAGAGTCAATATGGTACTTTAAGAATTATTATTATCTGCTTTATCTATAAATTACCATTATCTTTTCAAACAGAATTTTTTTTGCATCATTCATGAAGGTGGTATTCTTAAATCCATGAGTCCAATTATTTTTGCAGGTCCAATTTTTTCAATAGAAAAATAAGATTAATTTAACATAAATCTGCTTTATGGTACAAACCACACCCATTACACTTTATGTATGTGTGAGTGTGTGTGTGTGTGTGTGTGTGTGTGTGCGTGTGTGTGTATAACAGAAGTTTGATGACTTTTTAATGATTTTTTTTTATGCTGAATCTTTACAGAGAGACAGCATGATGTAATGAAACGTATATGGGATTTGCAGTCCAAAGACCTGGTTCAACTTTTTTTTTTACTTTCTAAGTGGGTGGCCTTGGGCTTATGTTATTCGTTCTCTTGGCTTCAGTTCTCTCACTTGTGAGATGGGGATAGTAGCACTAATGGAAAAAATGCTTTTACTATCTCCATCTTGAGGTTATTGTAACAATCAAATGAGACAATATGTGTGAAAATGTTTTGTAACCAAAAAAATTTCTCTATAAATTTGAACTATTATTCTTCTTCTTGGTCAGAGCACAGGACAAAATTTTCCCTTAGCTCTGCATAAAACCTAATTGAGACCTATAATTGTACTCTCAATGAGAAGATGGGTAAATGTAATAATAATACTAACATATTTTGATACTTCAAAGGATCTTTGACCTCATCATTGTAGGTACTTTCTTCATTGGGGCATGACCTCTTATAAATCCAGCACGGAGACCCACCCTATGTCCTTAGGGCGTTCCTCTAGATTGCTTGCCATTATATGGACACTGATAGAATAAGCAGAGGTCTATCTGTTATCCCTCACTTTCTGTAGATGATCAATCTACCTTTTTTTAAAATTGTCAGCCATGGAATTCATATATGATATCCTTTGTCCTGTTTCTTCTGCACATTTCTTTGTTGGGGAGTAGTTGCAACCTATTCACTGAAGAACATTCTCTTATTTTTTTTTTAAAGTTTCAGAGCCCTGCCTTCAAATACCTTTGTTATCTTCTCACCATGACCTTCTGAGGTTGTCATTACTATAGACATCTTAGAAAGAAATATTTTAAAAAATCTTTTTGTTTGGTATTTTTGTGTAAGTTTTCTCTTAGTGAATGCCAATAGACTGTATTCCTTTCAAAGAGAACTCACTTTAGGTGTATATTTAGGGGTAGCCTATACTTCAACCAATGTGTCATTCTCTTTAATAAGTAAAAAGGGTGTTTCTGTGGAGTTCTTTCAACTTTCCACTGGTCTCCTAAAATATTTCTTCATCTTCTGAAGAAAACTAGTGAAGCCCTGATAAAACAGCAGAAGTCTTGCCAGATACAGATGGCTGGTACCCAGTACAGATTCAAAAAGAAACCACATATCACTGGCCAAATTTTAAAAAGATCAGCTGGCACCAAAAACTATAGTCAAAAAGGAGGCTTTTGCCAGAAAATCAGCTTCTCCAAAGACAACAACAAAAAAAGATTCAGTTCCACAAATGGGAACTTCAAAACTATTTAGTATTGTAAACAACAGGTGAGCTGAGAATGCTTTTCAGAGGGCATGGGAAATGTGGTGGCAAGAGGGAGAAGTGGACTTCCTCTTATATAAGGCTACGTCTCAATGGGGAAATTCAACTCCAACAAAGGAGATTGAGAAGGAGTATTGTCCAGTGGGAAAAACCTGGAGCCTAGGACTCAAGGACCTAGGTTTTCCCCCTAGCTCTCTCATATACTGTCTGTGTGACTTTGGTGTTATTGTTGTTAGTTCTTCATTTTGAGGATACTGAAATGGAGCTTTTAAGCCAGGTGTACTGGGAGAAGGAGGATGTCATTAAGAGAAATGGGTAAATTGGGAGAAAGGGCCAGCTTTTGTGTGGTGGTAAGGGGGGGGTGATTTTGTCCTTTTATACTTGAATTTATGTAGTTTTCAAGACATCCAATTGGAGATGGCCTGCAGGCAGATGGATAGTAGGGTTCAGGAGAGAGCTAGGGCTTGATTTATAGATTTGAGAGTCATCAGCATAGAAGTGAATATTGAATCTATAGTAGTGGGTTCAAGCACCACATGGGGGGAGGGAGAGAGGGAAAGGAGAGAGAGGAGGGAAGGGAGACAGAGAGGGAGGAAAGGGGAGAGAGAGAGAGAGAGAGAGAGAGAGAGAGAGAGAGAGAGAGAGAGAGAGAGAGAGAGAGAGAGAGAGAGAGAGAGAGAGAGAGAGAGAGAGAGAGAGAGAGAAGGAGAGGGGAGGAAAGGAGGAAGAAAAAAAGAGAAAAAAAGAGGAGGGAAAGAGAAAGAGAGAGAGGAAGAAGAGAAAGAGAGAGGGGAGAGAGAGAGAGACAGAGAAATGGAGAGAGACAGAGACACGTAGAGACAGAAAGGGTCAAAGACAGAAACAGATACTGAGACTGAGATAGAGAAACAGAGAGATAAATACAGATATACAGAGAGACAGAGATAGGAGAGACAGAAAGAAAAAGAGACAGAGACAGAGACAAAGACAGAGGGACAGAAACTGAGAAAGAGAAACAAAGACAGAGAATGAGACAAAAAGACATTGGGGGTAGAGACTGAGAAAATCAGAAATGATGGAATTTCTGACATCAGTGGAGAAGCTCATGGGATCATAGAGCTGAAAGCGACATTAGAGGCCATTTAGTTTAACTTCCTCATTTTACAAATGAGGAAACTGAGGCCCAAAGAGGTTAAATGACTTGGCCAAGATAACACACTGGAGGTCGTTGGGCTCCAAAACTCAAGCTAGTTCTGTGGCATCACACTGACTCCATTATTATTTGCTTGTATGATTTCTCTTGAATGAATCCATATGGATGAATGGATTATCATCTGTCTCATTGGAAGTACTCACGGTGAAATATCACAATATCATACCACAGGATGAACTTGTATCTATTCTGTCTATGAATAAGACTAGCCTATGCCTGAGACCAATGAATAAAAAGAAAAGAAAAGAAAAGAAAAGAAAAATTCAGTGGCTATTTGGCCAAGGAAATAGTAGCAGCCAATAAAAACAAATGCTCTTAGAATAGTTTTTTTTTTTCATTTTGAGACCAACTAAATAAAATGTAAAGTATTTCAAATGCTAAAAAAGGGTTCTTTCTGTAACCCCCCCCCCACTTTCTTTCCCCCACAAAAAATGCCAGAAATCAGAATGATTAATGAGGGAAGGGAAGAAGGAAAGCAGTATCAAAGACATTTGGCTTTGAAATCCCTTGACCCTCCCTAGCAAACAATTCACCTTACAAAATACCAATTATTTCACAGTAATATAATCAAGCTACCAGAGTAAATGATTACTCTGCACTAGCAGCACAAGTAATGGGAGGCATAGGGGGAAATACTTTCTTTAGAAAGGCAAGATCAGCTGCTCACTGAACACAAACAAGATTTAAGAGGCAAAGGGTTGAGAAAATCTAAATAAGGACATAGGAGCCCACTTGCTCTTGGATGGGCCTGTAAATGAAGCTACAGAGAAATCACATTAATCCCTGTTTAAAATCCTTATTATGATCCATGTAAAAAGTTATGTTCTGATATAACCTAGGATTATTTGTGTACCTCCAGGCACTCATTTGAAAGCAAATGTAGCATAAATGGTCTGTATCAGAAAGCAGATTAGTACCTAATTCTAGGAGGGAAAGAACTGCCAAGGGAAATATCTCTGTGAACCAATCAGTAAATGCCCAGCAGTGAGATGTCTAATGGAATGGAGACACGGAGGGGAGGGAAGCTACAAGGCAGGACCAGATAATCACAGACCATCCTCAAAGACCAGTAGCATACAGCTCAGTGAATGTCTTCTCACTTGGCTGTGAGAGAGAACACTAAAGGACTAATGAGGATTTTCACATTCAATCTAGTCAAACAAAAACATTTCAGTTGTTTTTTCAGTCCCGTCCAACTCTTTCTGACCCCATTTTGGATTTTCTTGGCAAAGATACTGGAGTGTTTGCCATGTCCTTCTCCAGCTCATTTGACAGATGAGGAAACTGAGGCAAACAGGGTTAAGTCACTTGCCCAGGATCACACAGCTAGTGTCTGAGGTTGGATTTGAAGTCAGGTCTTTCTGATTCCAGGCCTAGTGCTCTATCAACTGTACCACCTAGCTGCCCTAAGGCTTGAAAATGCAACCCAAATCATCCAGGCAATCTGAACCTGAGCACAAAGACCTCTAATCACTCCCCAACTCGAAATGGCACAAGACTAACTCTCTCCATTGCCACATGGTCACTTTATTGCATAATTATATCATTTCCCCTGGCATATTGTCCCCTTTATCATCCCCATTCACTTATCTCCAGTTTTTCCCCATCTACTTGCTGCTTCTCTGCTGTCTACAGACATGCCTATGTCTCCTCCATCCTCAAAAAACCCTCAGTTGACCCATCCATCCCCACCAACTGCTGTCCTACGTGTCTCTTGCCTCTTGTGACTAAACTCCTTGAGAAGGCTGTCTACAATAGGTGCCTCCATTTCCTTTCCTCTCACTCCCTGCTTGACTTTCTGCAGTGTGCTTCTGGCCTCATCCTTCAACCAGAATTACTGTTTCCAAACTTACCAATGATATCTTAATTGTCAAATTGCCTTTTTCAAGCCTTTCATACTGTTGATCACCCTTTCCTCCTTGATATTCTCTTCTCTCTTGGTTTTTAGGACACTATTTCCTGGTTCTGGTCCTACCTACCATTTCACCTTTATCACATCTCTCAAATATGTTCCCTTCTTTCCTCTGATATTGCTACCACTGTATTTCAGAACCTCATTTCCTCATTCTTGGACTATTGTAATAGTCTGTTGATCTCTCTGCCCCGTAAGCCTCTTCCCATTCCATTCAATCTTCCCCACTCAACTGACAAAGTGATCTTCCTAGAGTTCAAGTCTAATCATCTCTCTCTCTCTCTCTCTCTCTCTCTCTCTCTCTCACACACACACACACACACACACACACACACACACACACACACACACACACACCCCATTTTAATAAATTCCAGTAACTCTATATCACCTCTAGGAGTAAATATAAAATCCTCTGTCACTCAGAGCCCCTTATAACCTAGTCCTACCTTTCTAATCTTCTTACACCTTATTGTCCCCTCACATACTCTTTGATCAGTGACACAGGCCTCCTTGCTGTTCCTTGAATAAGGCATGCCATCTCTAGACCTTGGGTATTTTCACTGACCTGTTCCCCATACCTGGATTGCTTTCTCTCCTCATCCCCACCTCCTGACTTCACTGGCTTCCTTCAAATCCCAGCTAAAATCTCACCTCCTGCAGGAATTGCCCCAGTCCCTCTGGATTCTAGAGCTTTTTCTCTGTCGATGTTTTTCTGTTTATCCTGAATATAGCTTGTTTGTACATAGTCGTATGCGTGTTGTCTACCCCATTAGACTGTGAGCTCCTCAAGGACAGGGATTGTCTTTTGCCATTCTTTCTGTTCCTAGTGCTTAGCACATAATTAATAAATACTGACTGATTGAGTAAATTATTTTCTCTGCTTCCACAGTCACTCAGATCAAACACTAACTCCATCCTTACACTCAAACTTTGTTCTATTCCTTGACATAGCCACTGCCATTAAGGGACCAGCTTCTACAAATGCCTTCTCTCTTCATTTACTATACCAGTACCAGAGGAATGTTAGGACACTCTCATCCATGGGTGTGCTGGAGCCAGTTCAAACTGGCTTTTAAGAACTGGCTGTTAAATTTTCAGTGTGAGCCTCCTCTACCTTGCAGAATGGCAAATACTACTAATCAGAGCTTGAATTATGGTTTTTATTGTCTAGACTTAAGAAAATGATGGATAAAATGTTAATAATGCAGTTTCAACTTCAAAGTGTGTAATGCTATATTGTTTGCCTTCTCAGTGGGTAAGAGAAGAACTGTAGGGAGGGTGAGAATTCGTAATTCAAGATGTAAAAGAGAGAGAGAAAGAGAGAGGGAGGGAGAGGGGGTGGGGAGAGAGAGAAAGAGAGGGAGAGAGAGACAGAGAGAGAGAGAGATATGTTAAAAATAAATAATGAAATTTTTAAAATTAAAAAAAGAAAAAAGTATGTAATGTATTTTCAGAGAGCTGGTTGTTAAGCATTTACCATTAGCAGCATAGCCTATGAAGGAATCACAACTACAGACAGCTATGAGACAACTGCCAGGGATGACTCCACTCTGAAAAAGAAATAGTTCAAAATATACGCTCATTTGTACAATCTTATGGGGAAGAGTGGTGGAAGATTATGAGCAAAAATGTACCATAAAACAGTGAAAACCATTACTTGAAGTTTAAGAAGCAAGTATAAATAAAATTGGACATTTGACACAATAAAACTAAATGATTCCAAGAACAGTCAAAGATGAAACTGGGAAGAAGGTAATAAAACAGACTATAGAAAATTTGTCAAGATTATTGCACCAAACTATTGTATCAATGGAAAGAATACTTTAGATAACTTTCCATCTATAGAAAGAATATTGTAGACAGAGACTTTCCATTGATAGAAGGAATACTGTAGTTAGACTCAACATCCCAAACCTTGTTGTGCTTCATAAGGAGGTGGAAACTACACTAAACAAAAATAAGTGGGAAAAACCACTGGACTAGACCAAATATACACAGAGGAGATCTGTACTGGAGGCAACACAATTCTCAGGGCCTTGAGGGATTGAATCTCAAGATATCTGAAAAAGGGGAGGATATCAAATACTTTGGGAAAAAGTCACAGACGCTGTTTTTCCTTTACCCTCCCATCCTCCAAAAAAAAATTCAGAAAACACCAATAACTTTCCTACTTTCCTAAACTGCCAAGGAACCTGAGGGAAACACAGGAAGTAGCATATGCCAAGAGGGTCAACCCCTTTCAGATCCAATGGAGACAGCCTAGGACCTTGAAGCAAGGAACCTCGGGAATAGCAGTGCCTCCACCAAACCATCGCTCCTAATTTCAGCACGGTCCCCCAGCCCTCATTAAGGTGAGTAATATCTGTGGAGAAGTGGTCCATCTTCCTAAAGAACGCCATTATCCAACACTGACCGACCTTGATTGATGGGAAGGTAAATCCATGAGCTCAGATGATGGCACAAGATTCCTGAAAAGATGTAACTTTGCTCAATGGCACACAAACTCTTTGTCTTAGTTAATAAAGTTTAAACTACAAGAGTGTAGTCAGTCAAAAAGCATTTATTAAGCTCTTTCTATGAGTCAGGTACTGTGCTAAGCACTGAGGATACAAATACAAAGAAAAAGAAGTTAGTCTCAGTCCTCCACTTATATTCTAATAGGGGAAATGGACACATGAAAGGGAGCTTGAAAGGGGTGGTGGTGCTGGAGTGGGTAGAGGTTCTGATTTGGGGTGTGGTGGTGAATTCTGAAGAATAAGAGGTGAAAATGGAAGAGGAATGAAGGGTGACTGGCCTGAGTCCCTCTTCAAAATTGAGGCCCTGGAAGGAACTCACCAATGAGAGAAGCCATTCACCAGTGCTGAGGGAAGTTCCAGGGTGAGAAAGTCACATATACTGTTTGTTTGACTGTTTTTTATGGAGGCTTTGGGGCAGAATGGGTTGCTTATAGAGAAGTGACTGCAATGTCAAAAGAAAAGTAATCATTTTTTATGTTTTTAAAAATATATTTATTTGTTTTAAATTTTCAACATTCCCTTTTCTAAGATTTTGAGTTCCAAATTTTCCCCCTCCCACCCTCCCCTCTCTCCTCCCCACGACAGCATGCAATCTGATACAGGCTGTACATGTATAATCATATTAAACATATTTCCACATTAGTCATGTTGTGAAAGAAGAATGAGAACAAAAGAGAAAAACCATGAAAAAGAAAGAAAAAGAGAGAAAATAGTATGCTTCAATTTGCGTTCAGACACCATAGTTCTTTCTCCGGTTGTGGATAGCATTTTCTATCATGAGTCTTTTGGAATTGCCTTAGATCGCGCATGGCTGAGAAGAACTAAGTCTATCAAAGTTAGTCATCACATAATGTGGCTGTTACTGTGTACAATGTTCTCCTGGTTCTGCTCACTTCACTCATCGTCAGTTCACGTAAGTCTTTCCAGGTTTTTCTGAAATCCACCTGCTCGTCATTTCTTATGTAGCAATAGTTTTCCATCACATAATAATTTTCATTACGTAAATACCAGAGGGTACTACAACCACTTCCTAGGGAGCCCCAACTCACCCTGGTGGTTTGTGCATGCCTCACAGAGGGTAAAAGGACTCAGTAACTGCAAGGCTCCCTCCGGCTATCAGAGAACCCAAGACCTATGCCTTTGCTCTGCCTCCCATCATTGGGCACGATCCCTTGTTGTCTAGGGGTATGTGAATGTGTGGATCTACTTTAATCCATATTAATTCTAAGATAACCCCAACTCCTTTTTAACATGCTGTGTTTCAGTGAGTGCTTAACACGTGACCTTAGCATAATGGAGTTAGTTTCCCATGAAAACTGACATACATATTGGAATGCTGACTACTCCATGTGTTGCTGTTGTTGAGTCTTTCAGTCATGTCTGACTTTTTGTCACTCCATTTGGGGTTTTCTTGGCAAAGATCTGGAGTGGTTTGCCATTTCTTTCTCCAGCTCATGTTACAGATGAGAAAACTGAGGCAAACAGGGTTAAGCGACTTGCTCAGGGTCACACAGCTAGTAAGTATCTGAGGCCAGATTTGAATTCAGGTCTTCCTAACTCCAGACCTGGCACTTTATCCATGGCACCACTTAGCTGCCCCAAGAAAACAATATTCAACAACAATGAAACAATCCATGATAGTGAACAATACATATTTACACAACTACTGTAAGACTACTGATTTCCCAGACCCCACGTGTCTCTCAGCCATAGGATTGATCTGGATTCAAGTGTTAAGCCCTCCTTTCAATAGGTGAAAGTGTGTGGCAACATAGTTCCCATTGTCCCTACAACTGGTCATCTAGGTCTTCATATTTACCCGTAGTTACTCACTGGACAGAGGAAGAGCCTTGGCTAATCCTCTGTGGCTATGTATCTTGCCTAGGCAATGACATTTCTAGGGGCAGCTAGGTGGCACAGTGGATGAAGTGCTGGGCCTGGAGTCAGGAAGACTCACTTTCCGGAGTTCAAATTCAGCCTCAGACACTTACTAACCGTGTGACCCTAGGCAAGTCACTTCATCCTGTTTACCTTGGTTTCCTCATCTATAAAATAAGCTAGAGAAAGAAATGGCAAACCACTCCAGGATCTTTGCTAAGAAAACCCAAATGGGGTCACAAACAGTCAAACATGATTGAAAATGACTCAACAACAACAAATGGAATTTCTAGGACTCCCCAGTTCTAGACCAGCTTCTACCTGCATCACTGTCATTGAAAGGCAATGCCCCTGCTTTAAAAAAAAAATCCAATGGGTATGCAACCAGAGTCCAGTAGGATTTAGAAGCTAGAGAGTGGCTTCCAATGGAGACAGATCAAGCCAAATGCTTATGAACTCCAGTAGAGAAAGTCTTTGATTTATTCTCATTATTGATGGGCTACCTCCAGGTTATAGAGATGTGACTGCTGAGATAACAAAAGGTTTAGAAGACATCCAACCAAGAAAGCACTGTAATTAACTAAGTCTCTTTTCTATTCTATTGTCATCAGCCTTCAACATCTCCTATAAAATTTAAAGAAATATTCTTACAGGAGGTGTAAAAGATTTCCACTGCCCCCACTCTAGTTAAAGTCCTCATTGCTTCATGCCTGTCCTGTGGCAATAACTTTCCAATAATCTCTCTGTCTCCTGCCTCTTCGCCCTCTAATCCTTACTGTACTCTGCCACCGGATTAATCTCCCTTAAGGACCACTTTGATCCCATCCCTCCTCTGTCCCAAATCTTTACTGATTTCTCATTGCCCAACAAAATCTAACATCTTACACCTGACATTCAAAGCCCTCTTCAGTCTGATCCCAACTGACCTTTTGGAGAGCATCTTGCATCATTCTCTGCATGAACTCTATTGAGTTTTTAAAACGAACTTTACAAATACAGGATGGGAGAGGAAGGCCAGACAAAGCTCATGTGAAAAGATGAATTTTATTGGTTGGTAGGCTCAATTTAAGTCAAGAACATGAAGTGACATACAGATAAGCTAATTTTAACTCATGCTACCTTCAGAGGTAAACTATCCAAAGCAAAGAAGATTAGAAGCATTCAGTCTTCTATCCTAGCCAAGCCATTTATAATTAAGGACACCATGTTTTAGGATGACTTAGATGTGCTGGAGAGCATTCAGAAGAAGTTGACCAGAGTGGTAGAGAGACTGGAAATCAGAATATATAAAGTTCAATTGAAAGAACTGGGAATATTAAGTTCAGAGAAGAAAAATCTGGGAGGACATTTAAAGGGTTGTCATGTAGAAGAGGTAGGGTAGCTAGGTGGCAAAGTGGATAGAGTGCAAGGCCTGGAGTCAGGAAGACTCATCTTACTGAATTCAAATCCAGCCTCAGACACTTACTAGCTGTGTGACTTCGGGCAAGTCACTTCACTCTGTTTGCCTCAGTTTCTTCATCTATAAAATGAACTGGAGAAGGAAATGGCAAATCACTCCAGTATCTTTTCCAAGAAAACCTCAAATGGGGTCATGAAGAGTCCAACATGATTGAAACAATCAAACAACATTTGCTCTACTTAGCCCCAGAGATTAAAACAATAAGCAATGAGTGGAGCATGCAATTAGGCAGATTTAAGATCCATGTAAATAAATTTAAAAAAAAAAAAACAAAAAACCCTTCCTAACAATGAGAGCTATTCAAAAGTGGAATAAGATGCCTTGGGATATGGTAGGTTTGCCTTTGTTGTAAGTCTTCAAGCTAAAAATGAATGACTATTTGTTGAGGCTGTCATAGAAGGGGTTCAGATATTTGTCAATTTGACCTTTGAGGTGCCTTCTAATTCTGATATTCTGTGAAACTCTAGCCCTCCTCCACAATTTTACAGTAAAGCAGGTGAAATATTATCTCATTTTTACATATGAGGCAAAATAGGCCTAAAGAAGTTAGATAAATGGCCTAAAGTCACACTGGCAGAAAATGGTAAAAGGGGAAACCCAGGTCTCCTGTCAACAAGTGCTTCTTCAGTTTCAGTTCAAATTCAGTTCAACTAATATTTGGCATATACTTTCCATGTGCAAAGGACAATACAAGATGAAAAAATCATAACCACTTTTTTTCCAGGTGCTATAATGTCAGGAATATATATGTTCTTAGAATGTTCCCTGTAAAATGAATATCTATATATCAACATCTATCTTACTTTTGACTTTCATTATCAAATTAGAAATATATGTTTCCTTATTTAAAAAAAACAATTGGTCCCAAGGTATAACAAAATCATACTTAAGAATTGATCAGACAATAAAAACCATGCATTTGAGGAAATAATGGAATATTACAGTAAAATAATAAAGCTCAGAGAAGACTGCAAAATATGACTATTATGTCACAGGGGATATTTTTATGTTTCACACAGTAGATGAGCACTTTAAAAGAAAAACAATCCTATCTTAACAAAACAAGGCACATTGGGTTAAAAAGTCACTCAACCTCCAGCAAATTTCCTCCTCATTACTTGACAATCTGGTCGTTGCAATGCTCTTTAGCTGCCTGAATCCTGTTCCCTTGCACTTTACTACTGGCTTTTAGATGTGAATGTGTTGATTTGGGCACCAGAGAAGAGGGCAAAGAAGAGGCAAAGACTCAAAATACAACAGGGAGAAAATTTTCTGAGACACATACAGGAACCCATGAAGTGACAGGGGAGTACATTTAACTGGGCCAAGAGGGTAAGACAGAATTCTCTGAAGTTAAGTCTACAGCTAATAATTTCTCTCCCATCAATCCTCTGAGTTATGAATTCTATAGTAGCAAATTTCTTATGATAATGCTTTTGTGTGTAACAAAGCAAACCTATAATTTGAATATAAATAATAATAATTAATTTAAATTAACAAGCATTTATTAGACACTGACTATGTTCAAGGCACTCTGCTGAGCACTGAGGATATAGAGACAAAAATAAAATGAAATAATCTCTGCCCTCAAGGAATTTGTAATGTGCTGGTTAGAGAGATGACACCTCAAAAGAGAAAGACAAAACATAGCAAAGCTATGGTCATGTAGACATGTCAAATAACTCTGAGATTTCAATACTCGGTGACAGACATATAATGCTTAAAGTTTGCAAAGTAACACACACATTTATACGCACACATAGATGCATATCTACATATATATGTGTATATCAATATTTATTTATTTATTTATTCTGAACCTCACAAAAAACCTTGTGAAGCAGGTACTCCAAGTATTATTATCCCCACTTTACAAATAAGAAAACTGAGGTTCAGAGGGATTGAGTGACTTCAATCAATAAACATTTACTACATTCCTACCATGTGCCAAGCACTGTGCTAAATGCTGGGGATACAAAAAGAGGCAAATGACAGTCCCTTCCCTCAAGGAGCTTATAATCTAACAGGGGAGACAACATGCAAACAAATATAGACAAAGCCAGCTATATACAGGACAAATAGGAAATAATTAAAAGAAGGAAAGCATTGACTTTTAGTGGTATTATGGAAGGCGTCCTGTAGAAGGTGAGATTTAGTTGGAACCTAAAAGAACCCAGAGAAGTCAGTTGGTGGAGTTGAGGAGGGAGAGGGTTCCAGGCGTTGGGCACAGTCAGAGAAAATGCTGGAAACCAAGAAATTCAACATCTTGTTTGTGGAACAGGCAAGAGGCCAGTGTCATTGGATCAAAGAATATGTGTTACAGAATAAAACATGAGAGGACTGGAAAGGTAAGAGGGGTCTGGGTTTTGAAGGGCTTTGAATGCCAAACAGAGCATTTTTTATTTGCTCCTGAAGTCAGTAAGAAGACATTGGAGTTTATTGAGTAGTAGGGTGACATGATTAGACTTCACATCTTAGCAAAATCACTTCAGTGTTTGAGTAGAGAATGGATGAAGTGGAGAGACACTTGAGGCAGGCAGACCCTCCAGCAGCTATTGCAATAGTCCAGACATGAGATGATAATGGTTTGCATCAGGGGGGTGGCAGCATCAGAGAAGAGAAGGGGGCATATTTGAGAGATATTGCAAAAGTAAGATCGACAGGCCTTGACAATGGCTTGGATATAAGGGGGGAGAGATAGTGAAGAGTTCAGGATGACTCCTAGGTTATAAGTCTGAGGGACTGGGAAGGCGTGATGTCCTATACCAGTAACAGGAAAGGTAACAGGGGAGAGGTTTAGGGGGAAAGATAATGAGTTCTGTTTTGAGTTTAAGAAGTCTATTGGATGTCCAGTTTGAGATGTCTGAAAGGCAGCTAAAGATGTGAGGTTGGAAGTCAGGAGACAAACTGGGGCAGGAAAAGTATATTTGAGAATCATCATCATAGAGATGGTAATAAAATCCATGGGAACTGATGAGATCAGCAAGTGAAGTAGTACAGAGCAAAAAGAAAAGGGGTCACAGGACAGAACCCTGAGGGACATCTACGGTTAAAGAGCATGATATGGAGGAGGATCCAGCAAAGAATACAGACTCTCCTTGAGGTCAGATAGGTAGGAGGAGAATTAAGAGAGGATGGCAGCCTGAAAATCCAGAGAGAAGAGAGTACCCAAGAGGAGAGTGATGAATGGTGTCAAAGGCTGCAGATAGGTCGAGGATTGAGAAAAGCCCGTTGGATTTGGTGGCTAAGAGGTCATTAATAATTTTGGAAAGAAAAGTTTCAGTGGAAGGATAAGGTCCAAAGCCAGATTGCAAGGGTCAGGAAGAGAGTAAGAGGAGAGAAAGTGGAAGCAACTTTGTCACAAAGCTAACAAGTGTCAGAAGTGGTTTGTTTCATTGTTTTCGGTGGGGGAGTAGGAGATGGGTCTTCCACTTCCTCTTTGGGTGACTTCTGTTCTGCTATTCACTTTGGAATTTGCAGAGACTGGTTCAAAGTTTGCACAGCTTCAACCTGAAACCAACACCTCCCTCATCCAACCACCACCTCTATAAAGGCAGAGAGATGTTAAATAACCAGGCCAAGATGTAGGTAGGGATCAGCAAAGACAGATAGGAAAACAGAGCTACACTCAGAGTCAACCAGAAGGCTGAACACTGAAGATAGGACTATATTTGTGACTATGCGTTAGAAGATCAATACAGGTACAAGGCTTGTTTAGCCTGCTCCGAGGTGGAAATAAGACTTCTGGGTACCTCCCTTGCCTACATCTCCAACACCGCTTCACAGCTTTCCTTTGTGTGTTTTCCCCCATTGGATTGTAAGCTCCTCAAAGGCAGGACCTGTCTTTCTTTTTTCCTATGTGTACCCCAAGCACTTAGCACAGTGCCTGACACATTGTAGACACTTAATAAATGTTTACTGACTATTGCATCTAGGTTCTTGGCAAACTGCTTCCCTTTTCTGGGCCTCAGTTTCCTCCTGTGTAAAATAAGATAATCATGCCAGATGAAATATAATTTCCCTTCAAGCACAAATCCTATGACTCCGTGATACTACAAAAAGACTTACTAAGGTCACAAGGCAGGCTTGATGGTACTGACTCCAAGAGACAATAGTAGGGATGCCCCGATACCCTTTATGTGTATGTCAGAGTTGTAAAAACCTTGACTTTTGAGTCAGAGGACCTGAGTTCTAATCTCACTTCTCCTACCATTTGAGTGACCTTGGGTAAGTCACAAAACCTCCCTGAGTCTCATTTTCCTCATCTGTAAAATGAAGGGGTTGGACTAGATGTCCTCTAGATCTCTTGTTATTCAGTCATGTCTGACCCTTAGTGATCCCATTTAGGGTTTTCTTGGCAAAGATAATGGAATGGTTTGCCATTTCCTTCTCTAGCTCATTTTATAAAAGGGGAAACTGAGACAAATAGGGTTAAGCGACTTGCCCAAGGTCACACAGCTAGTAAGTGTCTGAGGCTGGATTTGAACTCAGGAAGGTGAGTCTTCCTGACTCCAGGCCCAGCATTCCATCCATGGACTATTAAAATAGTCTCATATTTAGTTTCCCTGCCATAAGTCGCTCCCCACTCCAATTCATCCTCCACAAGGCACCAAAATGATTTTACTACAATGCGGGTCTAGCTAGGCTAGGTAGCACATGGGTATAGTTGCTACTACCAGGGAGGCTAATACTAGTGATTGCTTGAACTTAGGACTTTTGAGCTGCAGTGTGTAATCCAAAGAAGTGTCCATATTAAATCTAGAACAAATATGGTGAGTCCTTGAGAGCAAAGAACCATCAGTCTGCCTAAGGAAGGATAAAGTGGTCCAAATTGAGACAGTGGATCAAAGCTCTCTCGCCCATCAGCAGTGAGTGATCAGTTCCCTTCTAGCTTAGGTGAAATAGACCCAGTCTCAAAAAAAAAATTCAGATCTGACCATATTACACCTTCTCATTCAACAAACTCCAAAAACTTCCAATTACCTAAAACTTCTCAATCTGGATTTAAAGCTCTACAAAACCTGTCCCTTCCCTATCTTTCCAGTTTTCTTTCACATTATTCCTCTCTACCCACACTATTGGGCAGCTAGGTGGTACAGTGGATAGAGCACCAGGCCTGGAATAAGGAAGACTTGAGTTTAAATCTGGCCCCAGATACTTACTACTTGTGTGACCTTGGGTAGGTCACTTAACCTCTGTTTGCATTTATCCACTGGCAAAGAAAATGGCAAACCACTCCAGTATTTTTGCCAAGAAAACCCCATGTGGAGTCACAAAGAGTTGGACATGACTGAACATTACACATTGTCTCCTCCACTAGAATGTAATTTTTGCCAGGAACACAGTAAGCAATTAATAAATGCTTATTAATTACTTCATTGTTAACAGTTTGCAATTCCTTTTAAAACTGTTCATTTCCTATAACCATTTATCCATTGGGGAATGACTCTTGGTCTTATTTATTTGTGTTAATTGTGTATCTTATAAATCAGACCCTTTTCAGGGTTTTTTTTAAAAGAATCTATGGGGCAGCTAGGTGGCACAATGGATAGAGCACTGGTCCTGAAGTCAGAAAGACCTGAGTCCAACTCGGGCCTCAGATCAAACACTTGACACTACTAGCTCTGTGACCCTGGGCAAGTCACTTAACCCCAATTGCCTAAGGGGGGAAAAATATATATTTATATATATATACATGTATATATTTTTTTTGAATTGACAGATTCTCTTCTTATCTTAACTGCATTGGGTTTATATGGGCAAAAACTTTTTTATTTCATATAATTGAAATTATCTGTTTTGTTTTTTAGTATATCTTCTATCCCTTACTTGGTTACGAATTTTTCTCCTAGACATAGCTACAAAAATTTCTACAATCATTTCCCTCCATTTTAAAAAATGAAGTGAACTTTCATATTTAAGTTTAGTATCCATTTGGAACTTTGGGATGTGGTGTAAGGTGCTTACACAAACCTATTTCTTGCCAATCTGCTTTCTAGTTTTCCTATCAGTTCTTGTCACATAGGGTGCCATTCCCCAAATCATCTATGTTATTAATCTGAACATTGTGTTCCATTCTAGTATTCTAGAAACTAAAACCTCAAAATAAAAATGGTATCCTTTTAAAGTACAGTGCCTTAAGAGAACAATGGGCAGGCAAATTTCACATATTAATATATTATGAATGTTTCCTTAGTATTATTTTTGATAGTTTACATTAATGGATCCATTATCTCATGGATACTGATATTACCCCTATTAGGTAAGATCAAAACCCACCCATGCTTACTCTCAATCTTTGTGAATATTTTTCTTGTTCGTTCACATATCCCCATAATGGTTCTATCCAATATTTTAGAGTAGAGTTCTCACAGTGTGGTTCACCAACCCTTGGGGGTGTTCGAGACCCTTTCAGAGGGTCCACAAGATCAAAACTATTTTCATAATAATACTAGGATGCTATTTGCCCTTTAAAATACTCCTCTCTTTTCCAATTACATAAATATGAGGCCAGATTTTCTTCATATACTTCAACTAAAACAACATATTGCAGCAAATTGAATGCCGAAGCAGATATGAGAATCCAGCTGTCTTCTATTAAGCCAGACATTAGAGAGATTTGCAAAAATATGTAAAACAAATCACTTTTTAAACTTTTTTTATTTCGGAAAATATAGCTATCTTTCATAAAAATAGGTTATTTATAATAAACTGTAAAAGTTTATTATTATTTGAAAATGAATTAATAAGTAAATATTTTTAAATTATATTAGTTTCAGTTGCTAATATGATAAATAATAGCTAACATTTACATAACACTTACTATGTGCCAGGGACTGTGCTAAGTGCTTTATAATCATTATCTCATTGGATCCTCACAACAACCCTGGGAAATAGGTGCTATTATTATTCCCATCTTATAGAAGAGGAAATGGAGTCAAACAGGCTTAGGTGACTTACCCAGGATCACACAGCTAGTAAGAATCTGAGGTCAAATTTGAACTCAGGTCTTTTTTATCTACTCTGTCATCTTGCTCCTACATATAAATAGGGGGCCATCTCCAGTCATACTGATCTATATCTTGCCACTGGACCCAGACGACTCTGGAGGAGAAAGTGAGGCTGGTGACTTTGAACAGCCCTCCCTCACTTAGATCCAATTCACTTGTACGTCATGGCATCATTTTCCTGATGTCATGGTCCTCTTCAAGAATGAAGGACAAAAAAGGGGCAGCTAGGTGGTACAGTGAATAGAGCACTGGCCCTGAAGTCAGGAGGACCTTCAAATCCAGCCTCAGACCAAACAATTGATACTTACTAATTGTGTGACCCTGGGCAAGTCACTTAACCCCAATTGCCTTTAAAAAAAAAAGAATGAAGGAATAAATAACAACATATAAACAAAAGCTCTTTCATTCTCAAAAATTTTTAAGAGCATCAAAGTCCTTAATTTTTAAGTGTGTATGATGGGATCCCAAGAACAAAAAGTTTGAAAACCACCGTTCCCCAGACTGGAGCATTTCCTCTAGGTCTTTTTACATTCCATCAGCACCATTGAAGCACTCTAGCTGCCATTTATTATCCTTGGCCCTTGCTAAATGGCTGCCTCACCTCCTTTTCTGATCGCACATTTCCCAGGGATATCCCTCGCATCACTTCAGATGATGAACAGATAATGGACAGATAAGGGCAGGTCATCTTTGGAAGTATGCTATAGCCTACTTGGGCCCTGTGGGTCACCCATGGCTTCAATTCCTCAAAGGTTGTGGTGTTCCAAGGCATGAAACTACAGAGCATCTTTGAGAGAACGTTTGTGTTGAGGAAGGATGGATCTGCATTGGGGAACAATTTGGGTCCATTTAAAGTATTTTCCAGGGGGCAGGTAGGTGGTGCAGTGGATAGAGCACCAGCCCTAAAGTCAGGAGGACCTGAGTTCTAATCTGACCTCAGACCAAACACTTGACACTTACTAGCTGTGTGACCTGGGCAAGTCAATTAACCCCAATTGCCTAAAACAAATTAAAAAAAAAATCATCAAGTATTTTCCAAATACAATCCAGTCCACCATATTCTTTCTACTAAATTCTGGGCCCAATTCTTTGTCCATCTGCAGTGCCTCTCCCAGATATCTGTCCTGGTGGAATAACTCAGTGGACTAGCTCTCCAACTATACCATGGTAAATAGTGTAAAACTTGGCATTTTGCCTCTTTTGTTTTCTCCTGCAAATTGCAGAGCCCCAGAGAGGCCTGTCTCTGCAAGAACTATCTTTCCTAAGCTTGACAGGGGCAGAACTCACGCTTTGGGCCTTTCTTGGCTTGGCTAAATCTCATTCTCACTCTCACATCCTCACTTCAGTTCCACAAACATTTCAGACTTGTCAACTACATGCAAGGCGCCAAGCTAGCAGTAGGGATCTGATGTTGAAAGGTGACAGTTTTGCCCTTGTCTAATGTTGGCGTAAGACATGCACTCATATAGCTAATATGAAACATGATAGGATAAGTGAGAAGGAGAGGTCCAGGCAAAACAGTTTTGAATCAAGTTCTTATTAGATCTCATGGACAATAATAAAATAACAATGTGATATTATAATAGCTTTTTGGGTTACTTTAAATAGAGACTCATCTAGCAGGCAGCTAGCAAGCATTAGATACAAGATTTAAATGTAGATCTTGAGACCCCAAACCTAGTGGAGTTTTTTTTTTCTCATTACACCAGATTACACAGAAGCCCAGGAAGTAGTAACTCATGGCTGTGAACTGAATGAGACACTATGGGGTGGAAAACCTACTTAGTCTACCACTGAGTGGCACCTTTCCATCTGATTGGAGGTAGGGCTGGAGCCATTTCACAGAATGTTATAGCTGCAAGAGACTTCTCCTTCCCTTATTTAATAGATGAAGATACTCAGGGCTCTCTAGTGATGGGGGTCATTCTGATATAGCAGAGAATGTTTGGAGTCAGAATCTGGGTTTAAGTTCCAAGCTAAGCCACTGTGTGACTTTGGACAAGTCGCCTAACTCATCTGAAACTCATTTGTTTCATTTGTAAAACAGGAGTAATATTTTAGGGATATCATAAGGATCGAATGAGATAACAGATATGACACATTATACAAATGCAAGGTAATATTTATTATTAGGTATTTCTCCCAAGAGTTGGTGATTAATTGCAAAAGAGAATTCAAGGAAGATGTATACAACATTGTAGCCATACTAACATTAAGAGGCAATTGGGTATGGGGATAGAGAGTCAGAGGTATGTCACCCTGGGTAATACACTTACCATCACTTACCCACTCAACCTCCCAGGCAACTTTGTAACTTTAAGAGGCTGAACAGAAGCTGATTCTCATTGATAGAGAGAGTTTAGTCACCTGGAGTAAACCATGCCAGTGAAAAGGCTAGTTCCACAAAATTAACATTAACCTATTCTCTCATAGTAGGATGAAATAGTGGAAATAAGGGAAAAAATGAAAACAATTCTGGAATATTGGCTTGTCTCGAAGGTTTTTCACTGACCTTTTTCTAAAGGAGAGTTTCTATTATTAAATAGAAATACTTTGAAATACTGTGGGGGCAAAAAGTTCAGAGAAAATAATACAGTAAAATAAAATCTTGAACTGCAGTCCTTGTGCATAGAGTGAAAAGTCAAATGAAACATTTCAGCTTGGATAAGCATCCCCTTGCTTTCCCGCCTCCATTTTTTATCTCACACACTCCTCTAGGATAGGAAAGTTCTCTGTCTCTGCCCCTAGAACCTCCATCAGCTTTTAAAGCCCATCCCAAATACTACCTCCTCCATGAAGCTCTCCTTGATTTCCTCCAGTTGGTAATGGTCTTTTCCTTCAGAGAGGCACTTGATTTGCTTCTCTTATATGTACTTTTATGTCTTATTTTGTATTATCATTATATAATAGAGGCGAGGCAAAGGCAAGCCCATACCTCAGTGTGCTGGGTAGCAGACATGAACCCATCCAATTAAAATTACATTTCCCATGAAGCCACAGTCCTTGGGGCGGCTGGCCTCCATGAGGCCAAGACTTCCGTGTCTGTGAGACATTTCTGCAGGACAGGGGATTTCTGATGTCGTGAGAAAACAGAGAAGACTGGAGAACTATGCAAGGAGAGGTGGCCGTGGTCATGGTGGTGACCAGTGTGAAAAAGGAACAGTAGTGGCACAGCCTGGTTTGGGGCTGCCAAAAACAAGCTGGGCAAGGTGAGAGACAGATATAGAGATAGAGAGACAGACAGAGACAAAGAGACATACAAAGACAGAGATAGAATGGCAAAGACAATGACAGAGATAGAAACAATGACAGAGACAGACATGGATGGAGAGAGACAGAGACAAAGACAGGCAGAGACAGAGAGACAGAATGACAGAGACAGAAACAAAAGAGAAAGAGACAATGACAGAGACAGACAGAAACAAAGAGACAGAGAAAGATATAGAGATAGAGAGACAAGTTCAGAGAGACAGAGACAAAGAGACATACAAAGACAGAGATAGAGTGACAAAGACAATGACAGAGACAGACAGACATGGACAGAGATAGAGACAGAGAGAGACAGAGACAGAGAGACAGAATGACAGAAACAAAAGAGAAAGAGACAATGACAGAGACAGACAGAAATAAAGAGACAGAGACAGAGACAAAGAGACAGACAGAGTGACAATGAAAAGCTAACATCAGCAGCTGGTACAAGTGGAGATTCCAGTGCTGCATGTGTGGGTCTTTCTGACCTTTGATCCATCTGTGTCAGACACACGTGCCATGATTGCTCAATGCTGGGGCATGGCTACTAAACAAGGCTGTTTTCCCACACACTATTTTTGCTCAGATGAGGCAAAAAAAAAAAAAATGAGGTTCTTACAGAGTTTATGTTGAAATGGATTTCCTATTCCTTTACTCGTTTCAGACCCAATGAAATATTTTTGTTTGTGCTGCATGTTTCTTCTCTAGGTTGCTAGACTTTTGAAAGCTGAGTTTTAGTGACACTGGGAGTTGAAGGCAAATGAGGTACACAACCACCAAATACACGCCACTGAATCAAGTAATTAATATGAATTTGGAGTTGAGTGACATGCAGTCTACAATTATTTGTATATGTATAACATCCCCCTAATAGACTGAAAGCTCCATGAAGACCTGGATTATATCGAATTTAATCTTTATATTTCTCTCTTTGGCATAGTCCTCCGCACACAGTAGACATTTAATAAATACTTATTGAATTAATTTAAATCAGACAATCAAGGTACCATAAAAACTTTCTGTCTTCATTTGGACAGAGTTACGCAGAATTTTAAGAAAACATCTTGAGAGAACTAATATATGAAGAAGTAATTAATTCATTCAACAGTTATTAAGCACCTATTATGAGCATTGTATTAGGCACAGGGAATAAAAGGACAAAACTCGTCCTGGTCTTTAAGGACTTTTTTTACTAGAAGGAGGCAATATTTACAGAGATAAGTTAGTTAACAGTAATTTGAGGAAGGAGAAAGTGTTAACAAAGGAGATCAAGAAAGGTTTCCTATAGGATGTTCCTGAATTAAGCCTTGAAGGAAGGTAATAAGGAGAGGAAAGGAAAATGCCTTTGCCTAGACATGTAGTTTGAGCAAAAGGAGAGACCATAGGAAATGTAATGCCAAGTTCAAGGAACAAGTAGGACAGTTTAAACTATCTGGAATGTAGAGTTGTAAAGGGATATCAGTCAATAAACATTTATTAAGTGCCAACAGTATGCCAAGCATTGAGCTAAACTCTGGGGATGCAAACTCAAAAGACAGCCCCTGCTCTCAAGGAGATCAAGGCCTAATGGAAGAGACAATATGCAAATCATCGTGTAAAAGCCAGCTGTATACAGGATTAATTAGAGGTAATCAACATAAAGGAAGCACTGGAATTAAGGAGGATGGGGAAAAAGCTTCTTACAGAAGGTGGGATTTAGTTGAGACATGAAGGAAGCCAAAGAAGCCAGGAGGTAGGGATGAGAACGAAGAGCATTCCAGGCATGGGGAACAGCCAGAGAAAATGCCTGGAGATGGGAGATGAAGTTTCTTTTTCAAAGAGCAAGAAGAAAGCCTGTTAAGATTGAAGAAGGAGCACTGGCAGATGGTGTAAGGTGAAGGAAAATTGAAAAAGAGAGGGATTTACAGTTGATCCTGGAAGTGATCCACTGGAGTACATTGGGTATGGGGGTGATATAATTAAATCTGGGCTGTAGGAAGACCACTTTGGTAGCTGAGTAAAGGATGGATTAGATTGGGGACAAACTTGAGGCAGGCAGACCAACCAGAAGGTTATTGTGACAGTCCAGTACAAGGAGTTTAGGGTGGTTGGCACTGTCAGAGGAAAGAAGGAGGCATATGTGAAAAATATTTCAAAGGTAAAATTGAAAAGACGACATCAGATTGACTATGGGGAAGAAAGAAAGTAATAGGTCAAAGATGACTTCTAGGTTGTGAGCCTGAGTGTCTGGAAGAAGGGTGGTACTCTTACCA
This sequence comes from Vombatus ursinus, assembly GCF_900497805.2. NCBI lineage: Eukaryota > Metazoa > Chordata > Mammalia > Diprotodontia > Vombatidae > Vombatus > Vombatus ursinus. The sequence goes on from NW_020955033.1 coordinate 33,717,554, forward strand.
TAATAAGGAAGTTAGAAAGAGGGGTAGCTTTGGGGGGAAAGATAATGAGTTCCATTTTGGACATGTTGTATTTAAGTCTACAGTATACATAGACTGAAAGTCAGGAGGTTAATTAGAGCTAGATAAGTAGATTTGATCATCATCTATATAAAGGTGATAACTGGATCCATAGGAGTTGATAAGATCATCGAGTTAAATAGTGAAAAGAGAGAAGAGAAGAAGGCCAGGCCAGAGCTCTTTGGGACACCCATGTTTAGCAAATGTAACCTGGATGAAGATCAAAGGAAACTGAGAAGGATCCATCAGGGAGGAGGACAACCAGGAGAGAACAGTGCCATCGAGAAGAAAGTAATCGACAGGGTCAAAGGTGAGGTCAAGAAGAGTGAGACTAGAGAAAAGGCCATTAGATTTCCAATTACAAGATCTCTGGCCACTTTGGAGAGGGCTCTTTCAGTCAAATGATGATGTCAGAAGCTAGATTATAAAGAGTTAAGAAGAGAGTGAGAGGAGAGGAAGCAAAAAAATCTATTGTAGAAGATCATCTTAAGGAATTTAGTCACAGAAGGGAGAAGAGATATGGGATAATAGCTAGTAGGAATTGACAGATGGAGGCATGTTTGTAGGCAGCAGGGAAGCAGTAGGTAGACAGGGAGATCGTGGGGATGATAGCAGGGGCAACCTGCTGGAGAAGAGAGGATGGAATGGGATCACTTGTGCATGTAAATGGGTTTGCCTTGAGAAGGGGAAGGGCCACCTAAAAGAGGAGATAGGGGTAAAAATCATCTGAGTGGTGTGAGATGAAGAGGAGGGGAGAAGAATGAAATTTGAGGTCTGATAGCTAAGATATATAAGGAAATTATGCAAATATAGAAGACCAAGAGCCATGCCCCCAGTGAATAAATGGTCAAAAGATATGAATAGGTAGTTCTCAAAAAAAAAATCCAAGTGAATAATGTCATATTTTTCAATGCACCAAATCACTAATAATTAGAGACATGCATATGAAAACAACACTAATATTCTACCTCACACTCACCAGATTGGCAAAGAGGACAAAAAAAAAAAAAGGAAAATTACTATTGTCAGAATAGTTGTGGAAACAGAGGCCCACGAGTATACTCTTGGTAAAATTGGGAATTGGTCTAGCCATTCTGGATAGCATTTTGGAACTGTGTCTAAATTCTTCATACCCTTTGACTGGGTGAAACCACTAACAGGCCTATACTCAAGGAGATCAAAGAAAGAGGAAAAGAATCCATAGTTTAAAAAATATTTACAACAGTTCTTTTTGTTCTAGGAAAAAACCTGGAATCTAAGGAGATGCCCATCAATCAATGATGGGTGACTGAAAAAAATGATGGTATACGAATGTAATCGAATATTATTTTACAGTAAGATACAATGAAAGGGAAGGTTTCAGAGAAATCTAGGAAGATTTGTAGGAAATGATGCAGAATGAAGTGAGCAGGAACAGGAGAATTTATATAAAAAGAACCAACATTATCAAAATAAACAACTTTGAATAAGGACTCTGGCAAGTACAATAACTAAAAATAACGCCAAAGGATTGATGATGAAGAATGCCACCCCACTGCCTAACAAAGAGGGGCTACTTGATGTGCAGAACAAGGCATACAGCTTTGGGCATGGCCGATGTGGCAATGTGTTTTGCTTGATTATGCATATATGTTACTAACATTTTGTTTTTCTCAGTGGGGTTGGCAGAGAGATGAGAAAGAGAAAATAAATACATGTTAATTGATAAAAAAATTTTTGAAAAAGAAATGATGAAAGGAAAAGTTTTAGAGAAAGCTAGGAGCATTTGTATGAACAGTGTATGTAGAGTATATATAGAGCGAAGTAAGCAGGAGAACAATTTTCACAATAACAGCAATGATGCAACAAAAAACAACTTTGAAAGATTTAAAAACTCTGACCAAATGTAATAAACAACCACAATTTCAGAGGATTTATTGTTATTAATAACCAACATTTATAAAGGTCCTACTACATGCCAAGCATTATGTAAGCACTTTACAATTATCATATTTGATCCTCACAACAACCCTGGCAGGTAGGTGCTGTTATTCCCATTTTACAGTTGAGAAAACTAAGGCAGACAGAAGTTAAATGACTTGCACGAGGTCACACAGCTAGTACTATCTAAGACCACACCTGAACCCAGGTCTTCCTCATTCTCTAACTGCCTCTGAGAAGCACACGGCTCTCTTCCTGATAAAGAAGTGATGGACTCAATGTGCAAACTGAAATTCACATGGTCAATGGGGAAGTTCATTTTTGCTTGATTAAGCCCATTAATTACAAAGGTTTTGGTTTTCTTTTCCTTTTTTTTTTCCCAGTTGGGAGGAGTTTTGGGGGAAAAGGGGACAGCTGTAAGATTATTTAAAAAGAGAAAGAAAAGAAATAAAAGGATCGTTGAATCATTTTTTGAAATGTACAGAAGAGAATAGAAGGAAAGCCAGAAGGAGTGATAAATGAATAGGACAGTTTTCAAAGTTATATATTAAATTTTCTATACATTTTATTTATATATGTACATAAATAAATTTGCTATAAAGGAACCTGTATGTAACAGATTTTCCATTTCACATACAATTCTATGTTACTTTACATATAAAAGTGCTCATTTTATTTGGTTTTTAAGTTCAGCATAAAAATAAATTTTTAAAGAAATATATTTCTAAAAAAAGATTAAACTCACAATTGCCACAGTTCCTAATAATTCAGAGTATTTCTTCAATATTTTAAAAAATAGCTAATAGCTATGGATTCCACAGAAAAAGATGTTCTCCAGACAGAGGCAGAGCCTTTCTTCCAAGGTTTAAGAAACTCCTTGTGCTAAGTACCTCTTCCTGGCTTTCTACCTTGAGCTACGAAGATTCCACTCTTACCCTGACAGCCTTGAGGTTCAGGATGGGACCTGTCACGGAGGAAGAGAATTAGGCTTCTTCCTGAAGCATAACATGAACTGCTTTCCCCCAGAGGCAGTTATTTGATGCAGTGGATAGAGTCCTGGCCTGGAGCCAGGAAGACCCGAATTCAAATTCAACCCCAGACACTTAGTTGTGTGACCCTGGGCAAATAACTTGACTTTTGCCTGCCTCGGTTTCTTCAATTGTAAAATAGTACTAATGAGAGCATCTACCTCTCAAGGTTGTTGTGAGGACTAAATGAAATAGTATTTGTAAAAAAACAAAAACAAAAACAAGAAACAAAACAAAACAGAAAAAAAAACAACCACTTAGCACAGTTCCTGGCACATGTTGTTGTTTTTCAGTCGTGTCTGACCTTTCATGACCCCATTTGAGGTTTTCTTAGCAAAGACATTGGAGTGGTTTGCCATTTCCTTCTCCAGCTCATTTCACAGATGAGGAACTGAGACAAACAGGGTTAAGTGACTTGCCCAGGGTCACATAGCTAGGAAGTGTCTGAGTCCACATTTGAACTCAGGAAGATGAGTCTTCCTGACTCTAGGCCTGGGGCTGTATCCATGGTGTCCCGTAGCTCTAACCCCCGGGCACACAGTAGGCACCATACACATTTCCCTCACTACCATAGCTACCTGCTCACCCAGTCCTCTGTAGAAAAGGTATGGAGACCTGGTTTCTCTCATCTCCTGCCTCTCTTGGCCTCCAGCCCCATTTGATTACCCTTTCATCTAATCATCACCCAGATTCCCATGCGGGCAGTCTGGAAATAAGAGCACTACACCTAACATACATGGTTTGGCTCTTAATCCAAATTCCTTCTGTTAAAACTTAAATTCATTTCCTTTTGTTCTTTCCTCGGTGAAGATGGAAAACATCTGGTTCAATATATAATAGCCTTGCTCGTTCCTGAAAGTAACCATTTTATCTTTAAACTTCAAAAGTCTGAATTCCTTTAAACTGCCAATTAGAGGATGTGCACCTATACCTTCTTGATAACTTGAGGCATCACTATTATTAGGCCTAATTCATAGAAGTGAACACTGAAGATTCTGAAGACTCAGACAAACAAGACTGAACTAAATGGAGATAACCTTACCTTGGCCAAAGAGTTTCTAGGGCAGGCTTGGGAGGGAGTCATTCCACCTTACCCTGCTTATTCAAATAACAACTGGAGTATTGTGGCCAATTCTGGGCATTACATTTTAGCAAACTCATTGACAATTTGGAGAATATCCAGATGATGGAGTCCAGGATAGTGAAGAGTCTCAATATGCTGCCAAGTTCAATTGAATTTAACTCAAATAAGAGAAGATATAGAGGAGACCTGATAACTATCTTTAGGAAGATAAAGAGCTATCATTAGAGGAAAAGATTAGATTTGTTCTACATTTCTCAAAGAGGCAGAATTAGGAGCAATGGGTGGAAGTGTTTGGGAGGCTGATTTAGATTTAACTTGAGTTAAAAAAAAATCCCAACAATTAGAACTATTTAATATTAGAATGGGCTAACAGGAAGTAGTGGGTTCCTCCTCAGTGGAGGTCTTGAAACAAAGGCCAGGTAACCAGGCCAGATGGGGGCATTGTAGAACGGATTCTTGTTCACTTATGGATTTGACAGAATGGTCTTTGAGGTACCTTCCAACACCTGGATTCTGTGATTCTGAGCACCATACAACATTTAGCCTCCCTAGATCTGCCTGCCAGGTTTCCCAAGTGATAAATATTTTTTCCTTGAACACTTTTCAAATGAGTCCCCTTTCATCTTTCTTCACATAGGAATTCAATGAATAAATATGGGGTATCCCTCACTAGTGACTCAAATTATACCCAGTTATATATATACATATATATACATATATATATATATATATATATATATATATATATGTATAGATGAACATCCTCAGCTCACCTGTGGGCACACAGTATTAAAATAAAGCCAGAATTAGAGATGCCCAGAGACCCTAGAAAAAGTACATGTAACATGACCTGCTATTGAATAGAAGTCAATATACATTCCATCTGTATTGGAAAGAGGCTTAGTTACTAGAATTCCCAAAAGAAGCATTTTTGTTTGTTTGTTTTTGGAGGTAATCAGGGTTAAGTGACTTGCCCAGGGTCACACAGCTAGCTAGTAAGAGTCTGAGGCCAAATTTGAACTCAGGTCCTCCTGATTCCAGGGCCAGTGCTCTATCTACTGTGCCACCTAGCTGTCCACAGAAGGGGCATTTTAAAGGATGGTGAAAAGATACAAGATGGAGTCAATAGACATGTGTTTGAATTTCAGCTGTGTCACTTAAGACCATAGCTTCAGAGTGGGAAGGAACCTGAGGTCAGTGAGTTTAACCTGCTAGATGAGGAAAATAAGGCTCAATGAAGTCATGATTTGCTCCAGGTAGTCACACAACTACTAAGTGCCTGAGGCATGATTTGAAACCAGAACTTCCAAGTCTGGCACATCATCAACTTTCTCTATCATGCACCAGAGACCTCTTCATTCTGGAAGCTCACTCCATTTCTGGAATCCAGACCCTGGAAGTACCCAGCACCCCTGTGACCTCTTCCTCTGATTGGATGGCTCCTCCCAGCACCTCCATTTAAAGACACTGACCCAGGCTAGACAAGTCTCATTTTCTTTTCAGCTTCCTTTTATGTACTGTTTTCCCCTTTTAGAATATAAGCTCTTTGAGGGCAGGGACTATCTTTCTACTTGTATGGATAGATAGATATATAGATACATAGTTTCCTCATCTGTAAAATGAGCTGGAGAAGAAAAGGTAAACCACTCCAGTGTCTTTGCTGAAAAATAAATAAACAAACAAACAAAAAAACCCAAACGGAGTCATGAAGAGTCAGACACGACTGAAACAACTGAACAACATACCATGCTACTGACTATGACTTTGAGTAACTCACTTAACATATCTGGGCCCCAGTTTCCTCACCTGTAAAATTAATGAATGGGGCTAGATGATGTCAGAAGGTCCCTTCCAGCTCTAAAATTCTAGGATTTTTCCAGTGCATTTTGACCTGCACATGGTCCCATGGCACTGGGCCCCATGGATGGAGTTACGGGAAGGCTCTTGTATGTAATCATCTGTCATGTACTATACTGTCCAGAATACTGAGCATCTGAGCCACAACTTGTAGAGCTTAAACTCTATTTCTTCCCTTCCAACTCTGCATCTTGGTTTAATTCTCTTTAAGCTGCAAGTCTGATTTTTGGAGCTGGAAATAGATAGAACAAATTGCCCCGTTCTAGTCAAATTCCCAGGAAATGAGATCATAAGAACTCTGATCCTATGAGATGTTTTAAATCAATTTTATACATTAATACAGCTCATAACTAGCACAGGAAAAAAAATCTTCACCATAGATTCCAGAGCAACAGGCTGATTACCACATCCTCTCCTCTTTTATCTCTGGTTATTTCAATAAATTGCTAAATGCTTAGAGACCCTCACCCTTGTTGTTGCTTATACAGTACAGTTCAATAGGAGGAAATAAAGGGGATGATTTCTTTAAGGAGAAAAATACCTATCACAATAACCACTTGTTCACTGCTAGCTTAAGGCTTTAAGCTTAGCTTAAATCAGAATGTTCTATTTTCTAGCATTTCACCTTTACAGAGCTAACGAAACAAATAGTTCCAACTTGCAATTGGGCAACCCAGTAGGGTAGCAGGGAAATGTGAACCCTATTCTAATGCAGAATTCAGACTCCCAGAGAGAGCCACTTTATTCTCCTCCTCAGGTATGTGTTTCCTGGGATCCTAGGGGTGTATTAAGTGTCCACTGACAGATGGATTTTCCCATTATGTGCTCCTCCTCTCCATTTGGGAGGGTAAGGCACAGCTGTACTAAGCTCTTTGTGTAAAGGATTTGCTAAATGGAGTCATCTTCTTTCACCCACTCTTCAGCAGAGAGCTCCAACCAGGAAACAACAGGATTTAGTGCCCATTAAGAACTAAGTGCTTCCATTTTAATCCCTATCTCTTTTAGGGCACAGACTTTTTGCTGGGCCTCACAGCTGGCAAAATTCCCTCATGACCTCTCACCTCTGTCATGTTCTACTTGGTGTCCACTAATCTTGCTTTCCAAAGCAGGTCTCCATCTTTATGGATTTATGGCAATTTAACACAATGTGCCACTCACGAATAAGAGTGTTTTTCTCAGCATTGAGCATAATTGCTCTTCCATTTGGATCCTTCAAAAAGCAGAATGAGTACTTCAGGAGATAGTGAGCTTCCCCTCACAGGATGTCTTCAAGTGAAAGCTGGGTAAGCTATTCCTAGGAATATCATATAAGAGAGTTCTGGTCAAAATTGAGTTAGAGATTTCTTCTAATGCTATGATTCTGCTTCTATTCAGGAGACTGAGTTCTCCAATATGGCTGGAATATAGCATGTGTGGAGGGAAGCAATTCAAGATAAGAATGGAAAAGTAGAGTTGTGCCAGTTTGTGGAGGACCTTGAAGGCCAGACAGAAGAGTCTGAACTTTCCCTGGTAATCAATAAGAGACCATGGAAATTTTTTTGACCACAGGGGTACATGACCAGACCACTGGAAAAGAAAATTATTCTGGCAGTGATATAAAGGATAACACAGGATTTGAGAATTGAAAGGGACCTCAGTGAGATTCTTCATTTAATCCAATCCATACAAGGAATCCTTACTATAGCATATACAATTATCAGCCATCTAACCTCTGTTTGAAGATATCCCAGGAGGAATGGAAAGTTAAAGGCTCTTTGAGTCTAGCCATCCAGTCAGTTCTGAATTTACCTAATTACGTTATTTTCTAGTCCATAGCTCTTCTACTTCATAAGAATAGGAAGAGATATTTATCGATAGCTTTGATAAAAATCTAAGTAAATCTCATCCACAACATTCCCCTTGTCTACTAATGTAATCCTGTCCAAAAAGGAAATTAAGGTAGTCGGGCTTAACCTGTTCTTGATAAAGCAATGCTGGATCGTTGTAATGACTATTTCCCTTACTAGATCTTCATCATAGTCTCTATAGCAGGCTTTTCTAGAACTTTCCCAGGAATCAAAGTCAAGTTCACTGCTTTATAGTTTACAGGCTGTTTTCTTCCTTAAAAAAATGGGACATTTGCCATTCTCTTGTCTTTTGGTATCTATCCCAGTTTCCATGGTTTTTCAAATACCACTCATAGCAGCTTAACAATAATATCTTTTAAGTTCTTCTAGTACCCGACATAGCCCATATGGGTCAGATGACTTAAATTCATCAAGGGAAATTAGTTGTTCTCTTACTAACTCTTCACTTATCTTGGGTATCAACCCCCATTAGTCATTTTTTGTTCTGTTGTTTCTAGTGTAAAGGTCATTCTCTTTAATATAGAAAATAAGAATTGCATAGTTCTCCCTTCTCTTTGTTGACAGTTATTATCATCTCTTGCACTAAAAGCAAAGATCCTATCCTTTCTTTGATCCTCCCTTTTCTTCTCATATAGCTTAAGAGAATCTCTTTGTATTTTCCTTAGCTTCCCTTGGCAGCCTCTACTCATTCTGAGCTTTAGCACCCCTTAAACCATTTTTAAAGGATCATGCCGTGTGTATTCATTCGGTTACTTGGCCTTGTTTCCATGTTCTGCACATTATCTTAAAAAATCTAAATGGATTGGTGAGTTCCAAATGTTTCTTCAGATGTCTTTTAAGAAAAATCCCATTTTTCCTACCCAAAGAAACTGTTTCCTTTTCTGTCTTTAAAATGTCATTCTGGAGCATCTCTCATCCCTTCTAGACAGATTTCCTTAGGAGCATTTTAGTCCATGGGAGCCTCCATATCTTTTCTCTGAAGCCTTTGGAATCTCCTTTCCTCAGATATGAGATGCATGTCAGAATATGCCAAGATTTTTCTCCTCTTTCACAAACTCTAGGAGGGAGCACTCATTCTTCCTCCCACCGCCATCCCTCAGGGTTCCCATAATTTCTACTCTAGCAATCTCTTGCTTGTTAGTAAGGATTAGATCTAGAATAAAATTTCCCTTTGTTGGTTCCACCACTTTTCAAAGAATGAAATAGGTTGTTTTGGGGAGGTAAGAGAGTTAACATGAAACACCAAAAGGCTATTACAGTAGTAAAAAGGTGGTAACAAAGGTCTATATTAGGGTGTTAGTAGTTGGAACAAAGGAGGGGTGGTGGGAAATTGGATTTGAGAAATGCTGTAGGGGTGATGACTTGTAACTAATCGTATATGAGTAGTCAGGAGGAGGAAAGAGTCAAACATAGCCCTAAGCATGAGAAACTAAAAGAAGGGTGGTGTTAGACAGAATTATGGAAGTCCAAAGGAGTGGTTTTAATAGGAAAGGATGGTCTTGACTTTGGACATATTGAATTTGAGTTTCCAATGGGAACATGATGAAGGTCTAAGGCTCAACAGAGAAGTCATGAGTAGAGTTTACAAGTCTGGGAGTCATATGCATAGAAGTGGTAGCTAAAGACAGGGGAGTGGATAAGATTGCTAAGGGAAAGAGAGAGGAGAGAGGCAAGGTCAAACTCTTAGGGAGAGCCACTCTACTCAAGTCATCAATTGAACTTCCACAATTAAGGACTTTGTTACGCAGGAGAAAGAAATATATATTGCCCTGGAATAAATGGAACATGATGTCACATGATCATCTCACACATATATCATATTTTCTGCTCTACTTGCCATTCTGGTTCCTGGCTCTGTGCCTTTGCCAGGCCATTTCCATGTCTGCAATGCTCTGCCTCCTGGGCCTCTTGGGATCCCTAGCTCCATTCAAAGCTTAGCTTAAGTGCCACTTTCTGCATGAGGCCTTTCCTGATCTTCCAGATTGTTAGCCTTCTCTTCTCCTTACTCCCAAACCCATCAATTATCTTGTGTTTTGCTTTGCATATATTTCACATTACTTATATGTGAACATGTTATTTTATCCCCAGTAGCCTGTAAATTCCCTGGGGGCAGGGACTGTTTCATTTTTGTTTCTGTATCCCTAGCACCCAGAACTGTGTCTGGCACATGGTAAGAACTTGATGTATGCTTGTGAATTGAACTGAAGTTTCTGTATCCTCTATTGAAACTTTTTGATCTCACAGAGTCACTCAGCCCAAACCAGCTGAGCTTTCCCAGGTCATTGGTGCCTATTCCCACCTTTCTGAACTAATTTCTACTAATCAGAGATTGCTCATGTGAGTATGTCCACATCTGTGTTGCTTATATATATAAAGATTAGGTAAGCCCTATAAACAAGAAATGATTGTGAGCAAAGAAGTTTTAAAATTCATAACTTGGTGTCTATTACATGTCCTTATCTTCTCCCTCTTCTGGTTTTCTATATTTAGTGACCAGAATTTGGGGGCTTTGCTAATTTAGTGAACACTCCTGCTGGACTGTATCCCTTGCAGTGTATGGAATTCCCTCTTCAAATTGGCAGTGTGCATGGGTCTGTGTGTCTTTCTATGTATCAGACATTGGATCAAGGGAGATAGGCCTGTCCTTGGGTTTCTGGGAGACAGAAGGAACTCGTGCATGAAGGATGGGATGGCTAGTCTGTGCCTATCTGTGGACGTCAGTAAAGAGGCAAGGCACGGACCTAATCTGGTCAGATTGCCACTGCTGACCAGAAAGGGGTCCCAGATCAGGCTCCTTAAGCTTTTATCTGAGTGTGATTCAAAGACAGTTGGGTCTCTACTGTCAGGGAACACAGTGGAAACAATGTCAGGGACAAAAGAGTACCTTCTTAGGTTGTTTTAATTATAATTATGCATAGATTTCTGTATGGTGCTTCAATATCTTTACCACTCTTTAGAGTGATATGTGTGTATAAATGTATATATACATATGTATGTATATCCATATGTATGTGTGCACACATATAAAATCTATAAAATGTCTTATAGCCATAGTAAGTAGTTACATATGTTCTCTGATTTTTATTTGCCAATTCTGTCATCAATATTATGCTTTCTTTACTTTTCATCACCACTTTTTTTCAAGACAGAAAGTAATGCTAATTGTGAGAGATTGGGATTATACTTTAAAAAAAATTTTATAGGAAGTAACTAGAAAAAAAGAAAAAAAACAAAGAGAGGATATGAAAGTGAGACGAGAAATTGAGGTCAAACAAAGGTCCCTAAAACTATCCAGAAAGGGAATGAGCTGCCTAGTGAGGAAGAGAGCTCCCAATGAAGGGAAGTATCTAAGCAAAGGCTAGATGGCTGGCCATGACTTTCCAACAGCTTTTGTCCTATGAGGGGAGTTAAACTTTGTGGTCTTTAAGGTGTGACAATGACCACTCAGTTCCCTAAGTCAAGCAAGGTCTCTCTCCCTGTCTTCTCTCTCACTACCCAACTGGGCTACATCCTTCTTCTAAGCAAAAACCAGAAAGTGTTCATCAGAATGCAATGATTTAAACATACTCTATTGGATAGAATCTAATTCCCAGTCTTTTATCACAGCTCACTCTTTATTGGTATGTGGGGGTGGGGTGGGGAGAAGATAAGTAGCAAGTAGGCCACAACTCCATGCTTAAGGATGTTTGCTACTCCACGCTTATTTTAAGGCCATACCATGGTTCCCATGCCAAGTTCCAAATGTTCCATATGAACTGCCCTGGCTCCCCAGTGCTACTCACCCTCCAATTTCACACAAACTCACTCTAGACATTAAATGTAACTTCTGCCCTACTCAAATTTCCTAAATTAGTCTCTAAAATTTTCATTTCATAATAGGGGCAGTTAGGTGCTGCAGTGAATAGAATGCTAGGACTGTAGTCGGGATAGACCTGAGTTCCAATCTAGCCTCAGACACTTATTAGCTCTGTGACCTTGGGCAAGTCACTGAACCCTGTTTGCTTCAGTTTTCTCATCTGTAAGATGAGCTGAAAAGGAAATATCAAATCACTCCAATATCTTTGCCAAGAAGACCCCAAATGACATCAGAAAGAGTCAGACATGATTGAAATGACTGAACAGTAACAACAAAAACATATATTAACACTAAAGCTATTTTTTTGCTACTCCTAAATGCTGCATCCCTCACTCTAACCCCAACCAGAAATTTTAGCTTTTGCTTTATTTTGCAACTTTGGGCAAAGGTAGAAAACTAGAGAAACTCTTCATGAAGGGGGCATACCTGTCTCCTTTTTTCTTGGTCCCTTATACTGGAAAATACTCAAAAGCTTATGGAAGTGATTGTTGAGTTTTAAATTTTTCTCCCCCTCCCTCCCCACCTCCCTCCCCAAGATGGCACGCAATCTTATATAGGCTATACACTTACATTCCTATTAAACATTTTTCACATTAGTGATGTTGTAAGTAAGAATTAGAACCAATAGGAGGAACCACCAGAAAGAGGAAACAAAACACAACAGAAGGAAAAAAATAGCAAATAGTATGCTTTGATCTGCATTCAAACTCCATAGTTCTTTCTCTGGATGTGGATAGCATTTTCCATGATGAGGCCTTCGGAGATGTCTTAGATCCTTGTATTGCTGAAAAGGGTTAAGTCTATCAATATTAGTCATCGCACAACATGGCTGTTACTGTGTACAACATTCTCCTGGTTCTGCTCACTTCACTCAGCATCAGATCATACAAATCTTTCCAGGTTTTTCTGAAGTCAGCCTGTTCATCATTTCTTATAGCACAATAGTATTCCATTACATTCATATACCACAACTTGTTCAGCCATTCCCCACTTGATTCCTCTCAATTTCCAATTCTTTGCCACCACAAAAAGAGCTGCTGTAAATATTTTTGTATATGTGGGTCCTTTTCCCATTTGTATGATCTCTCTGGGATATAGCCCTAGAAGTGCTATTGCTGGGTCAAAGGGTATGCACATTTTTATAGCCCTTTGGGCATAGTTCCAAATTGCTCTCCAAAATGGTTGGATCATTTCACAACTCCACCAACAATGCATTAGTGTTCCAATTTTCCCACATCTTCTCCAACATTTATCATTTTCCTGTTTTGTCATGTTGGCCACTCTGATAGGTGTGATGTGGTACCTCAGAGTTGTTTTGATTTGCATTTCTCTAATCAGTAGTGATTAGAGCATTTTTTCATATGACTATAAATGGCTTTAATTCCTTCATCTGAGAACTGCCTGTTCATATCCTTTGACCATTTATCAATTGGGGAACAACTTATATTCTTATAAATTGGACTGAATTCTCAATATTTTTTAGAAATGAGGCCCTTATCAGAGAGATTGGTTGTAAAAATTCTTTCCCAACCTTCTACTTTCCTTCTAATCTTGGTTGCATTGGCTTTGTTTGTGCAAAAACTTTTCAATTCAATGTAATCAAAGTTATCCATTTTGCTTTTCGTAATGTTCTCTATCTCCTGTTTGGTCATGATTTCTTCTTTTTTTTCTACAAATATGATAGGTAAACTATTCCTTGCTCTCCCAAAACCTTTCATTTTTCAAAGTAGGAAATTGATGCCCAAGTTGGTAGAAAGCCTTGCCCAAAATGGAGGCAGACCAGGAACTAGAACCAACGTCTCCTAACTTCTGTGCTTTCCACTGTACAATTTTCTCATCAGTTGTTCTGTTTGATTTCAACTCCACAAATATCACACCTCCCCAAGAATAAGCTCATCAGCAGAAATCTCACCATCATGGAGAATGATCCAGTTTTTATACTCAACAACACCTCCTCAGCAGCATCAGTTGCTTCTCCTCCAATTGGAGGACTGAGGAATTAATTCCTGCTAAAACCTCTCTTTATAGAAAACTCAGAATTTTCCAGCTAACTTTATTTCCCATCAGCCACTCTGCTTGGTTTCAACGTGAATAGCATACCCTCATGCCCTCCTAGCACCCCTTCCCCTTTTTGGCTTCCTTTTGTGCACTACTTTCCCCTGTTCGATTATAAAGGTCAGGGATTGTCTTTGGTTTTTCTTATTTGTATCCCCAGTGCTTAGCACAGTGCCTGGCACATAGTAGGTGCTAAACAAATGTTTGACTATTGACTACCATACTCTGAACACAATAATTAGGAGAAAAGCAGATCATGTGTTATGGCTAGCAAATGTAGCAGGGAGAAAGGAAAGCAAGGGAGACATAAGAAGAAAGTCTCAAAATAAAAAGATGTAGAAGAAAAATGAGGTAAGCATGTGGAGTCCTAATACAAAAAAGATAGTTTAAGAGAAGGCAGTGACTAGGATGTGATGGAAGGACTGAATTAAAGGAAACCTCTTGCTGAAATGACTCACCTTTTTTAAATAAACTCTTTGAGTCTCTGTCACCCAATCATCCAGGCTTAAAATCAGAGTGGAAATTTTTACTCCCCTCCTTTCCTCCACCTCCAATGCAATTGGTTGCCAAGTTTTGTCAGTGCTGTCTTGGGAAATACCAAAATCAATTCTAGAAACCCAAGAATTCCTCCTCAAGTGGCAACTTCCTTTCACTGAACCTATCTGTGCTCAGCAAGGCTGGACCTCAGAAACCACAGTTAGTCTGTGACCAGATGAACATTTCCAGCATGGGAGAACATGCTAGAGTTAGCACACTGATGGCCTAGCCTTACATGGTCACTGCCCGCCATGATGGGGCATTGGAATAGCTGCCATTTCTGTTGATTGTCTAATGGCAGATTCCTATATATTAGAAGCATTCTTATACAATGTTTCCCAAAAGTCTCCGTGCAGTTTTAAGCTATGAGACTCAGTCAGTTAATAACTATTCATTAAGTATCTGCTATATGGCAGGCACTGTGCTAAATCCTGGAGATACAAAGAAAAGTAAAAGACAGTCCCCGCTCTTAAGGACCTCGTAGTCTAATGAAGGAGACAGTATGCAAACAGTTTTGTGCAGACATGCTATATAAAACATAGAGGAAATAATCAAAAGTGGGAAGGCACTAGAATCCAGAGGGGTTGGGAAAGGCTTCCTATAGAAGGTGGGATTTTAGCTAAAATTTGAAGAAAGCCAGGCAAGCCAGAAGGTGAAAATGAGGAGAGAGAGCAACCTAGATATGGAGGACATCCAGTAAAAACATAGGAGTTGGGAGGTGATGTTGAGAGTTGTTTGTAGAACATCAAGGAGACCTATGTTACTGAATTAAGGAGCGGGGCACAAGGCGTAAGAAGACTGGAAAGGTGGGGAGGAGGGCTAGGTTAGGAAGGACTTGGAATGCCAAACAGAAGATTTTGTGTTTGATCCTGGAGGTAAATGGAAGCCACTGGAGTTTATTGAGTAAGGGGATGACATGGTTATACCTGCACTTTAGGAAAATCATTTTAGTGACTGAGTAAACCTTGGACCAAGTAGCAGGTTATTGCAATAGTCCAGGTGTATGAAGATGAGGGGCCTATCCAAGAGTGGTGACAGTGTCAGAAGAGAGAAGGGAGAATATTTGAGAGGTGCTGCAAAGGGGAAATCAACAGGTTTAGGAACAGATGATTGGTCATGGGCGAGGTGAGAGAGAACCAGGAATCCTGAGTGGCACCTAAGTTGTAAGTCTGGGAAACTAGGAGGCTGGTGGTGCCCTCGACAGTAGTAGAAAAGTCTGAAAGGAAAGAGGGTGTGGGGAGAAAGATAATGAGTTCCGTTTTGCATACGTTGAGTTTAAGATGTCTCTAGGACATCCAGTCTGAGATGTCTAATGGGCAGTTAAAAATGTAAGACTGGAGGTCAGCAGAGAGCTTAGGTCTGGAAAAGTAGAACTGAAACTCATCAGCATGTTAGCTATAGCATTAATTCAAAGAGTTTTCCTTAAGATACTTGATTTTTGGGACTCAAAGTTTTAAAAATGAATGTTAAAATTGTTTTTACATGTAACTGGGGAAAATAAAATATTAAATAAAAATGTTTAAAAGATACTTTAGTTTTTATTAATTCTCTAGCATTGTATCATAATAACTCATCTTCAAGAATAAACCAAAGTTACATTCAACAATCATTAAGTGCCTTCTATTTGCAGAGCCCTTTGCTAAGTGTTGGAAGAGATAGGAAGGTAAAGTAGAGCATTCCTTTCTCTTAGGAAACTGACAGACTAGTAGAGGTTTTTATAGGATAACTTGTAATGTAAGCTGGAAGGTCCTGAACTACAGGATGCATTGGAGAATGGTAAATTCAACGTACTTTGAGAGTCTGGAGGAAGGAGATATCCCCTGAGCGTGTCACTACTTCCATATTTAATTTTTAAAATGTATTTATTTATTTTTAGTTTTTGACATTTACTTCCATAAGCTTTTGAATTTTAAATTTTCTCCCTCTCCCTCCCCAAGATGGTGTGCAATGTGATATAGCTCTACATATACATTCCTATTAACATCTTTAATTGGGGGGGGGTTGGCAATGGGGTGAAGTGATTTGCCCAGGGTCACACAGCTAGTAAGTGTCAAGTCTCTGGGGCCAGATTTGAACTCAGGTTCTCCTGACTCCAGGGCCAGTGCTATATCCATTGCACCACCTACCTGTTCCCCATCTTTAACTTTTTTAACAAAATATTTCCCCTGTCTTTTCTTTCTTCCCTTAGACCTCAAGATGACTACCATTAGTTACAAATATACATATATAATATATATATGTGTGTGTGTATGTATGTGTATAAATATATGGAAAATTATTCCATACATGATTCTATTTATCAGTTCTTTCTCTGGATGTAGATAACATCTTTCTTCATATGTCTTTTATTTTAAATTTTTATATCTGTAATAGTCAAAATTACTTAGTTACTCAAAATTAAAACAACATTACTGTTACTGTATAAAATGTTTGCTCACTTCTTTCTAAAATTATCCTTAGTACAGTTTGTCCAGATCTCTGTTTTGCCCTCATTACCAGCTGTGTGACCCTGAGCAAATCACTTAAGCTCTCAGGGCCTCAGTTTCTTTTATCTATAAAACAGGGATAATCATACTTTCCAAGGTTGCAAACTTTAATACATGATGTAAGTGTGACTTGGCATTATTATTGTTAATGTGTTCAGTTGTTTCAGTCATGTACAACTCTCTGTGACCCTATTTGAGGTTTTCTTGGCAAAGATACTGGGTGGTTTGCCATTACCTTCTCCAGCTCATTTTATAGATGAGGAGACTGAAGCAAACAGGGTTAAGAGACTTGCCCAGGGGCACACAGGTAGGAAGTGTCTGAGGCCAGATTTGTACTCAAGCCTTCCTGACGTCCAGTTCCAGCACTCTATCCATTGCACCATCTACCTGCCCCTATTATTGTTAGTAGTAATGATAACAGGAGCAATAATAATGCCCTCATGAACTGATAAGATGTATAAGTTAAGGACCAACTCCTTAGTTATACTAAAGTCCTTGAAGTTTTAGAAGATGATATAAGGATAGGAAATAGACCAATGATTTCATTGTTTCATTCCCTCTTCCCATGAAGGTCAACACATTTTCTGCAATTTATAATCTTAGGGAGCTGCCTAGAACATTGAGAGATGTAGTGACTTGCCCACAGTCACACAGCCAGGATGTATCAGAGACGGGACTTGAAGTCAGGTCTTCCTGACTCTGAGATTGGCTCTCTCTGCTAGGCCATGTGACCTCAGGATTCTGTATACAGATGTAAATGTAGATGTCAGTTTGAAAGGAGAGGTTTAGTCACCTCATTTCCCTACTCCAGTGCGCCTATGGTCTTATCGGTATGGGTACTCCCTTCACTGGTACTGATGACAACCCTTCTGTCTCCGGTGAGATTCTTGTTCCTCTTTTAAATCCTTGATAAAGGATCTATCCTACATGCTAGAGCCCTTTATCTGGTGGGCAGCTAGGTGGTATGGTGGATGGAAGATTGGAGTTCATATCCTGCCTCAGACATTTACTAGCTGTGTGACAGTAAGCAAATCACTTAACCTCATTTGACCTCAGTTTCCTTATCTGTAAGATGAGGAGTTTTGAACTTACTGGCCTTTACGGTCTCTTCTTCCTCTATCTCTATGATCTGCCTTTTTTAATATTTTGTGGATTCCAGTTTAACCCTTAGATCATCTATCAGCCATTTCTTTCTCTGATCTTACACATACTCAATGGTGTCTTTCAGGCCACTTTTCATGTGGGAGTTATTGTTGGTAACCTGCTATAGACTTTTTCTATCTGCCATTTATGTTTTCATTTCTTTTTGGGTCACCTGCAATGGTAATTCTGCTCATATCATGGTACTCCAAATTTTGCCACCAAATAACATTACTGGGGGAATATTACCATTGAAGAGATGACCTTTGGCAATAGGGAAGTAGTTTGGGATTTGAAAGTGCTACCCAATTTCCTAGGTGTGAGCCAACCAGATATCTTCCTATTCAGATCTGGGCAAAACTCATTTTCCTTCCATAATGCCCATCCGTCCAGGATGAATTCACATTGCATACCAGTTCAGTATGTCAAAATCTGAGCAATCATAGACATTTTTTAAACTATATTTCTCTTGTGGATAGCCAGACTGATCTCTTTTGAGGAGGCCCTCCAGTGTTGGAGGGCTAGATGCAATCAGCACAAAAGACAGAGAGAAATATTCATTTTGTAGCGGGAAAATAAATTTAAGGAGGTTTCCAGAAGGCTAAATAGACTAAATGTCAGAAGACAGTGACAGGCTTAATAAATACCAGGATCACAAGAACCTACTGTATTCTGTTTCTCCAAATCTTGCTAGATATTCTGAGAACTGTCCCCACACAGTACAATCAGATATATCTCCATGGCTTTCTATCCACAAATCAAATTTCACTGAAATTTACAAAAATTTACAGATGAAAAATTCACTATTGAGATGGTTCTGTTAGCCAGTTTTCTTTTCAGATGACAACAGAAACCACACATCAAAGTTAAGGGGTCTCTCAATATCAGTTAACACGTACCAAACTTAATTAAAATGTCAACTTCTTTGGGAAAAAAAACAAAAACAAATGAAGGCAAAATGTCGTGTGCTTGAAATAGAGAGCTTATTTCTTTCAGTGAATAAGTCAGTCAATAAAAGTTTATTAAGCACCTACTATGTTTCAGCACTGCAGTAGACACTGAAGATAAGATAACCAAGAAAAATAAACAGTTCTGTGTCACCCTGGGCAAGTCACTTAACCCCAATTGCCTCACCAAAAAAAAAAATAAATAAAATAAAATAGATTAAAAAAAAATAAAAGACAGTCCCTGCTCTATATGAGCTCACAGTATAATGGGAGTGACAACAGGCACATAACTCGTAAAAACAAGATATATACAGGATAACTGGAGGTAATCAACAGAGGGAGGAATTAGAATGAAAAGGGATCAGGAAAAGTTAATTGATCTGATTTAGTCCAGATTCTCGCCAGAGCAAGGCACCTAGGCATGGCAGGTAGGTGACGCAATGCATAGAACCCTAGGACTGGAGTCAGGAAGACCTGAGTTCAAATCTGGCCTCAGTCACTAGCTGTGTGACCCTGGGCTAGTCACTTACCTCTGTTTGCCTCAGTTTCCTCACTTGTAAAATAAGCTGGAGAAGGAAATGGCAAACCAGGCCAGTATCTTTGCCAAGAAAACCCCAAAAGGGGTCATGGAGAGTAGGACGTCACTGAAATGACTCAACAACAGCAACAGCAATCTCCTCAACAATAGAGCCTTGCTGTCCTAGCAAGACAACATCCCCATCAGCGGTGCAGTAAGGTCTTGTGCGGATGGGGTTGGCGGTCCCATATGCACATGGAGTAACCTTGGGCAGGATATTAACCTAGCTTCTGACTAGCAATACAGGTTGCCCACGCCACTGGCTAATGTCACCCTATGGCAATGGCTAGTTTTAGTTCTCAACAGAGATGAAGGAAGGAAGCCAGGAACTTGACATTTAAGAAAGATGGCCAAATCAAAAGGAACAGGAGGATGGGAAGGGACATCAGACAGAAGGAAGCACAGCTGGTGGAAAACATCAATAAATGAATTTCATTTATCACAGGGTCCCCAATGTCTTCTTTAATACCTCAGGATTTCAAAAGATCATAAGATTTCCAGCTGGAAGAAACCTTAAAGATCACCTAATCCGACACCCTCATATTACAGATGAATAAAATGAGGCCCATTCGTGATGCCATTGCCCCGCACATAGTAGGTGTTTAATAAATGCTTGTTGACCATCTGATGTCTTTGCTATCACAAGAATAGCAAAGAGCAGAATCTGGTAGTAAGGAAGAAAGCCAGTGAGGGAGACAAAAATAGAACAACTCTAGGGTAGCATTTTGAACACACTTCCAGCGTGGTGAGTGAAATCCCCCAAGTGTCGCATAGTATCAGATGCCAATGGTAGTGTAAGCCAGAGAGCCCACCTCAGTGCAGTCCCTTCCGTCTCCCTCTCCCTCTCTGTGTCTCTCTGTCTCTCTGTCTCTTTATTTCTCTCTCTCTCTCCCTCTCCCTTTCTCTCTCTCTCCCTCTCTCTCCCTTTCTCCCTCTCTTTCTCCCTCTCTCTCCCTCTTTCTCCCTCTCTCTCTCCCTCTTTCTCCCTCTCTTTCTCCCTCTTTCTCCCTCTCTCTCGCCCTTTCTCTCCTTCTCTCTCTCCTCTCTCTCCCTCTCTCTCTCCCTCTCTCTCCCTTTCACCCTCTCTCTCTCTTTCTCCCTCTCTCTCTCCCTTTCTCTTCTTCTCTCTCTTTCTCTCTTTCCTTCTCTCTCTCCCGCCTCTCTCTCTTTGCCCCTCTTTCTCTGTATGTGTATATACATATGTCTATCTATGCGTGTATACACACATACATATAAAATCTAAAGGAATAAATGTCCAATTAATAAATCACTCTGCTCTTTATTTTTTTCTCCTGCTTATAAAATCTTGGCTGACTTAGAAAGCAGTTGCAGCCAGTACCTTTCCAAAAGAGATGCTTGACTTCCTGCTGAACACAGGAACTAAATGTGTCTGTCTCCTGCTTTGATTCTAGAATTCCAGGATCCCAACTTCTTCTCTCAGCTTACATAGGTCTAAAAACATACACCACCACCAAAAAGACAGCTCACACATGGATTAATACGGTAAATTCTTTTATCTAGCAGGGGTATCCAGTGTTCCAGAAGAGGCAAACAGAAGAAGTATGGAGAAGGGAAGCAGGGAGCACTGGCCAGCCTAGTTCACCGGAAATGCCACAGCCAGCACTAACCTCTGACTGCAAGGGCAGGAAATAAATTTCCTGTTTGATACCAGAGAGGGAGCGGTTAATGAAGCAGCTTCCACCATGGCCCACAGTTGTTAGGGGAAAGAAAAATGTCTCTGAAGAAGTGGTCTCACTGAACGAGGTCTATTCAGCATCACAGTGATTTGCCATCTTCACCACGTCATCATTTCTTTAAATGAAAGCTCTGGGGGGAACAATGCCACCTTCTACCCCCACATTTCCAAGACGTACGACATGCCTGCAAATTGGAGTTACTTGCTCCTCCTTTTCCTTCTCAATCCCACGGGTCATCACAGGAGGATGCTGGGAAAGTTCCTATAGTTCCCTAGCCATTCTGACACAGGGATGGATTCTGAGGCAGGGTTACAGTAGTATAGGGGTCAGGGATTATTTTAATCCGAGGAGCCAATAAGAACATTGTATTGTTAAGTAAAACCATATTGTTAAATACTGTTAAGTATATTGTTCAGCTAAATTTAGAGCTGGAAGAGACCTTAGTGGTCACTGAGTTCAACTCTCTCATTTTACAGATGGGGAAACTGAGGCCCAGAGAGAACGATAGCTATAAGGGATAATTTTCTTTACAAATTATTGAATATATTTATAAACACACATATTTTGCCTAGAATTATAAGTACATTTGGGTATGTAGTTCCCTTCTACCAATATAGATTGATAATTGCTACAATTTCTATTCAGAGAGTTGCTTGGGATGCTGACAGGACATACCAGGGGTCAAGCAGCCAGAGTGTGCCAGAGGTTTCAAGTTAGATTGTCCTGACTCAGAAGCTAACACCATCTTCAGCCTCTCTATATTTATATAGGTTAAAAATACATGTAGCAATTTTTCCATATAAAATTGATTTATATTCCTCTGTTTTTATTGAAAAAATTCCCCAACCTCCTTTTATCCATGGATTGGTTCATATCTTCAAATTCATTGAGACACAGATTCCATTGAACTCCAAAGTGTTACATGGCCAAATTACTCTGGCACAAGCTTACCTCCCATACAGAACATAAATAGAGGTTTGAACAGAGTCGAGACATTTTGACTTTATTTTAGTATGAATTGATTACTTCTGATTACACTGGAATAGCAGAGCAGGTCAAGAATTGAAAGAGTAAAAGGGAAATTGGAGCAATCTATATTCTTATTCCCTCTTAAACGTACTTCATAATGAAAATTTAGGTGGTGGGGAGGATGATATACAAATACCTGCCTAAAATAAGATGAACTAAGTAAGATATTATCATTTTTCTTCACTAAGGTATTTGATGCAGGAATGCTTAAATTGTTGGTTTCTGGTTTATGTTTGAATGCTAGGTGAGTTGGGCAAGAATGTCTAGGAATCATTTTTAGTCAAATAAAATCCAACAACTGTGGGGGGGGAATATTAGCACCATTTTGAAGCTTTGGGCCCATCAGAAGAAAGAGTATATAAAGCTAAGCTACTATTGTAATATTATTTATGTTTATTACTATTATATAAAACCATTTTTAATAAAAAAAAAAGCAGATGTAATAGTCTTAGGGAACATTAACCCAGACACATTGACTTGGCCTAGTCTGACATGAAATCTCTGGGTAACAGACAATGTTTTTAAGACCCCAATACTTAAATATCTTAGGTCATAGTATTCCTGCTGACTTTTAGAAATTTCCAGAACAATCCTCCTCAGAAAAATGGTTTATATACTTAATGCCCACAGAGGATTCATTCATAGTATTCCTAAAGGACTTTGGCTGCTATGAAATCTTCTTGTCTCAGAGTACTTTCCTAGAGAAACAAAAATTTTTACTTTGAAAAATCAGGACAGCTGCTTTTTTTCCCTGTTTTCCTAACTGCCAAAACAAGCAAAATTGCACCAGTGTCAAGAAAAAATATGGTTTAAAATACTAAAAAAAATCATTTAAACTACTTTACTTAATATTATGCAAGATATGTTTACAACTAGATTTGTGCCCGTAAATGCCTTTAAACATCAGAGTGTTTTTAAAGCTTAATTTTAAAATTATTTATCCATTTTCAAGACTGTTAGACTTAATACTTACAGATAAATACTGAAGAATGGAGATTTCTGCATTCTCATTTCTTTTTTTCTTGTCAAGTCTCCTCTGTTTTCTCTGCCTTTCCCACATACCCTACATCTCCTGTCAATGAGAATGCATCACATTAAACTCCTGTCTTTGTGTAGGCAAGTCTCAGGGGTTGGGAGAAAAGTTATCTAAGAAATTAAAAATGAGGGAGGTGAAGACTGCATATAGAAAAACACATAGAATCTGTTTAGTCTTTCTCCAGACATTTGTTGATGTTACTCAAGGTCTGTCAAGCTTTGTGTTTGTAAAGCTCAATTTGGTCAGCCCGAGGAGCACTAAATAATTATTCAGTGCTCCCATCTTCTCCCAGAGTGACGGAGGTTGCTCAATGCATGCATTATTTTAGAAGCTGTTGCAGTAAAAAAAAAATCTCAATATTGATAGTGTATTCATTTCCTACAAACAGAATTATTGATGCAATATGGCTTCATTGGAGACTCATATAAATTCTAGCAAAATCCTGGATGCAGCATCTAAGTACATTAAATGCACATTTAATTATATTGCAACATCAGTCACAACACATACCACACCAAAAAAAAAAAGAAAAAGAAAAGGAAAAATATTACAGTGAATTTTTTGAAGTCATTTATACTTCTAGTGTATTTTTTTTTGGACTACAGATGTTTAAAAGTCCAAGTAAGAACACAGGTTTCAGGTTTTTTGACCCTCCTATAGTTTTAGCTCCATTAACAAACTGATCCAAACATACACGGTCCAAAAATAATCTCCATCAATAGATCCTAACACCATGATGACAAAAATATTAAGAGTATCAGTGATAGAATTTTAAGAACTGGTTACATAATATACATTTGAACAAATGGGCCATGGACAAAACTCCTGCTGTGGAGAGAGCAGAACATCTTCCTTAGTAATGCTCCAAAAGACCTGTAATCGCATGAAATGGATATTTTCTTCAATGACCATCCCATCAATGCCTGTCCATTCCATGTGATCTTATTCACATCCACCTACAAATTCATCTCAAAGATTTCACTCAATGTGTCAGGGACTTTCTTATATCCCCCTGACATTGTGTAGATACCAGTGGAACACACAGGCTGGTCAATGGTCTTTCCTTCCTATCACTGCAAGACTTTGGGACAAGCTTGAGGTCATTAAAAGAACTGTCCAGTTTCCAAATGGCAATCCAGTTCTCTCTCCTCCTTTTTTCAGTTTCAGACCCAGCTCATTATCCATTTACTATGTGATATTGATAGAAGACCTCAATGGACTGTCCATCCAATTTCATATCACAGCCTTCACAATACACATTCTTCATCCAATTGATTTTTCCTGTGTAGGCAAAATCTGATTGTAAGATTGTGAATTTCATTTAGGAGTCTCTGTAATGTTCTTTGATAGAAGCCATGAAATTATCCCAGGCAGGGTAATGAATTAATAGATGGAAATCACTTTGCAAACCTTAAAGTTCTACATAAATAGTAGATATTGTATTTGACTATCATGGAGATATGCACTAAAATTACCCTCTTTCCAGCTTAGCCCCATTCAATCTGGAATGTGCAATGTATGAAGATTCTGCCTACCTGCTGGGTATTAGCACAAATGTAATTGAAGTGATGGGGGCAACTAGTTAACACAGTAGACAAGAGTGCTGGGCCTGGAGCCAGGAAGACTCATCTTCCTGAGTTCATATCTGGCCTCAGACACTTTCTAGTTTTGTGACTTTGGGCAAGTTACTTCATCCTGTTTACTTTAGTTTCCTCATCTATAAAGTGAGCTGGAGAATAAAATGGCAAATCACTCCAGTATCTTTGCCAAGTTAACCCCAAATGGGTTCACAGAGAGTTGGACACCACTGAAATGACTGAACAACAACAATTGAAATGATACCTATGTCCTTTGATTTTCTATAGCACTTACTTTGCACGACCCTTATCACATTGTATATCGCTTAACATCTAACAGTACCTTACATAGAGTGGATACACAAAAAATTTGTGTTGAAGGCATTTGGAGGAATAAATGAATACTGTATTAGAGTTACTTCTGTCCTTACTTTATTTGACTTTAAGTCTTATCCCAATGCCTTGTTGTGATGTGGAGGTTCTCAAAGACTGTGGAGCACAGTGGAGCACAAGCCAGTTTGGTAGGTGCTACTAGGTTGGAGAGGTTTCTAATACAAGTCCAATAGTGTCAGCATTCTGTCAGTGGAGAATCAGCCCAGCTAAGGGCAAAAGGGTTCATTGCCAGAAGGTTGGCTCCCAGGGGATTTGTTAGCCATGACAACCATGAAAAGAACTGTAAGGGAGGATTTATGGTAAAACATGAACCAGTCTTATAGGATTAGGAGAATTTTGATCTGCATTAGGGAAGGGAATACATACAATGAAGAAATCACAGATCACTCAAAATTACCAGTCTCTTTTTTCAGTTCTGACCCACGGCTCTGAGCCTCGGTTTCCTCATCTATAAAATGGGAGTGTCAACTGGACCGAACAGGCCTCTAACCCATGGGTGGCTGGAGCCAAACACAACAGGCTAGAGACGGCAGAGCCAGGAATCAAATAGAAATTTAATTTCAAAGTGAGGGAAACAGCTTGCAAGCAAGAACACGTGTGCCAGAGCCCCTACCCTAGTAGGAGAACCCGAGGCAGTGTGGGGAGAACTCAATACTCATTACACTGACTGCTCAGTGAGCTGTAGGCTGGACAATGAGGGGTAACAGCAACAATGAGCTATGTTTGATTCATAGCAGGGTATCATGACCACAACGTGGGTACTTATCTGAGCTTGTCCGAGAGGGTGAGTGCAAAGGATTGTTGTTACACCAAGCTCAGGGCACACAGCTTGCTTGCTAAGCCTTAGCTCTGGAAAACAGGGTATCTCCTAATATCTTGACAGGAGTGATGCTTGCACTATCAGCCTCACAAGCTTATTGTGAAGAAAGTACTTTTTGCTTTGTTTTGTTAGGCTATACATATTGTTTTACAGAAGGGATTATATTTTGGGGTTGGGATGAAGGTGGTAACAGTTATTAGTGATAATGATGCACAAAAAAAATCAATGAAACATTTTTAAATGCACAGAAGAAAACAAGAAAGAAGGAGGAAAACAAATAAAATAATTTTGTTAAGCCTGTGTTAAGTACATATAAACTTGCATACACCTATATTTATATATATATACACACATATATATTTCTTCAAAACAAACTATATATAACAGAACTTTACAGTTTCTTATACAAACCTGTTGGGTTTTTTTGTTTTTGTATTTTGAAATGTATGAGTTTGTTGATGATTGATAAATTCACAATAAAAAAGAAAATTTCATTTAAAAAAAAGAAAATGCTTTGTAACCTATAAAGCACTATATGGATGTCACAACAGTAGTACTTTTCCTGGCTCTTGGCTGTGTTTTGGAGAGTTGAGGTCATCAGATTTGTAACATGGTGCTATGTGCTTCTACTCTAAATGCAAGCCAAATGACATCTTTGTGGCCTGAGAGGATCTCTTTCCTACATTTGAAAATGCCAACTCTTTCCACTGAGTAAGGGCTGCATGAGAAGAATCTGACTAGCCATGTTCTGAGGATACCAAGGCTGAGGGATTCTTTTCCCATGAACTTCACTAAAATCCAAAAGCTTTCTCAATGAAAATGTCACCCGTCTATTTCTTTTCACTCCACCCAAGTGATTATTAATTCACATCCAGATCTCGTTGCATTAGACTATTGACACAGGAACATAGTGTTTCATTTCCCAATGCATAAGAATTTGATTTTAACTAAAAATGAGGCACATATTTTAAGGAAATGAACAGAACTCTGAGGCAGGAGAACAAAAGTATATTCAAATTATCACTGCTCGTTCAATCAGTTTGCAATTATGGCAAAAACATTTTTATTATAAAACATTTGTTGAACATATGCTTGAAAATCTTCCAAAATAGTTTTCTAACAAGGGAAAGTTGACATGAACTTCAAATCACTCTTCACATTTTTAATGCTAAGTTGCTGATGGACACGAAGCATACAAACAACAGTTAACCCAGAGAGTTGAAGAAATAACTATTTGCTCTCTAGCATCTTCATGAAATGGGACATCTAAGTGGTGCAGTGGATAGAGTGCTGGGCCTGGAGTAAGGAAGATCTGAGTTCAAATCTGGCCTCATACACTTACTAGCTATTCGATCTTAGGCAAGTCACTTAGCCCTGTTTGCCTCAGTTTCCTCATCTGCAAAATGAGGAAATGGCAAACCCCAAATGAGGTCATGAAGAGTTGGATAGGAATAAAATGACTGGACAGCAGCCACAACAACAGTTTCCATTAAAGTCTTATTCGAAGGCTGAATTGTAGACCGCAGGCAACTGGGAGTTTTTGAAGGAAGCAAAAGATCTAGTAGATCCTATCAAATAGTGGAGGGCTTGACTATGGCCCTAGTAAAGAACCCTATATCTGTTGCAAAAGGACCAGTCTGGCTAAATTTGGAGAAGATCATCACCAGATTAGATACAAGGTGAGGAATGTTTTAGTCAAAGCAACTTCCAATGACCTGATAAAGTCATAAAGAGTTGTAAACTATATGTGGAGGATGTCTCCACAATAATTAACTTGTAGGTATTGACATATCAAGGTAGGTATGTAACTGTTTTCTCTCACCATACATAGCACTTTACTCTTCCTGGCCCAAATTTAGCTATCAACCATTCTTAAACCAAATTGAGTCCACACATTCCTATGCGGTACACTTGAAAATACTCTACCCTAAAGGTCAAGGTAAATTCTGCCCTTGAACTCCTGTGCCTTATTTTGCCCCCAAGATGAAAATGTCTTTTTGTACAAAATGACTAATGTGAAAATGTTTTACAGTGTGTGTGTGTGTACATCAATGTATAACCTATATAGGATTAGTTACCATCTTGGGGTGGGGGGAAGAAAGGGAGAAAGAGATAGAATTTAGAACTCAAAACTTCTTTTAAAAAAAGTTGTTTCAACATGTAATCCAGGGAAAAGTAAAATATTATTTAAAAAAGAAATAAGTGGAAAATGGAAGCTTAAAAGCAGATAGGCTTTTTTTTTTATCCTTTTTGGTTAGGCAATCAGGGTTAAGTGACTTGCTCAGGGTCACACAGCTAGTAAGTGTCAAGTGTCTGAGGCCAGATTTGAACTGAGGTCCTCCTGACTCCTAGGCCAGAGCTCTATCCACTGTGCCATCTAGCTGCCCCAATAGGTTTTTTAACAGTAATTTTATGTAAACTTTTGTGCCAGTGGCTCCCCCCAACATGAAAGATCCAGGAATCCTTTGAGGACCTCTCACTTTAGCTCATTAACTTCACACAATTGATTTAAAAACATCAATATCTAGATTTCCTCAAAGGGTAGGTTAGTGACCAGCTCTCCTCACAAGCACACAAACTCACAAGGCTCAGTAAAGGCTGTTTTAATTACCAGTTAATGGAAACAAATGGAGCTTACCTGGGAATCAGTAGAAAGTAATGACAGATCCCCATGAACAGTTTTGTCCCAAAGATGTGTATAATCAATATGGTTTACTGCCCTGTTGGGAGCTGTCACTATTTATTCCCCCACATCACTACTCCCCAATATAGTTCCTTAGTCTACACTATTTTCCTTATCCTCAGGAACTCTCACCTCCCCTACTCTCATCACACATGGCTGGTTGCTGCTCCATATCCAAACTCCAACTGTGCTCCTCCTTTAATGTTCCATTGGAGCTCTGTTCTAGTAGATAGTGGTCATTTCAGCTACTGGTGTTTTCCATCTCCCTTTTTTCCTACCTCCAAGTTCTAGCTTTCCCTTCCTACTTTGCAGATGGAGCTTTCTACCCATCTGCTTCCTGCTCAGCTGCTCTGGGAGGATCACCTCACACTCCGTAGATGGTGTTCATCTCCTTTTCCAGAGGACCGGCTTTCTAACCCACCTAGGAAAGCTAGGTGGTGTAGGGGATAGACCACTGGACCTGGAATCAGTAAGACCAGAGTTCAAATCCTACCTCAAACACAGTAGCTATATGACCCTGAGCAAGTCTCTTAACCTCTGTTTGCCCCAGTTTCCTCAACTATAAAATGGGGAGAATAATAGCACCGTCCTCCCAGGGTTATCATTGAGGATCAAATAAGGTAACATTTGCAAAAAGCTTAGCACAATTCCTGGCACTTAATAAATATTTGTTCCCCTTTGTATTCTCTGCCCCGCCTACATGGGACAGGTCTCTGAGAGCATTTCTTACGGTTCAAAAACAAACAAACAATTCAAAACAGAATCATACTTCTGCTTCTCTTAAGTTTTCTTTTATATAAGGTCCCCACAACTCTAAAATTCACATAAGTAGATTTCCTGGGAAAGGGATGGGAGTGAATTATGAGAACCTCTTTTTTTCCTTGTAAATCTTTGCCTTCAATCCCACATGGACTGATTTTTGTCTTCAACTAGGTCTCAGAGTTTATTTAGGATGGCACCTGATTTCTCCCAACTTGTCTTTCCATCTCTAATCTTCTCTTGAACTTTTGGGATGGCTTATTTCAATTATTCTAGCCATTTCTATGAGAAAGGAGAATGGTACCAGTCCTCCACTGTGGATGCCTGGATAGCTAGAGGAGGGAGGATGAATTTGTTGCCCCTGTTAAGTCAATTTTTAATAGTGTAGTTCCATTTCTCATCAGAGATGTTTGTTTGTTTTCCAGAATGGTCATTTATTAACAGAAAATCAATGCATTGGTTAGCTGATTCTCATATCACTACTATTTCCCTTGGGACCTACCTTATGATCTTCCCTGCAGTAAGAAAATAGTGGGTGTGGGAAGTTCCCAGGATTTTTTTTGAGAATGGGCCAAGGGAGCAGCTAAGCAGAAAATCCCCTGAAGCACCTTCTGAAAAGGACTACAAGCTAATAAAAGCCATGCCACCTCCTGTAGAAGTTGTCCATGGCTTAGCACTCTTGCTGAGGGATTCCTGATAGGACAACTTCTGCTCCAAATCACGGGGAATTCCCAAGCAGAGTAAGACAAGGTATTTTCTGAATGAAACACAGCTTTTGAATCATAGCTGACCATTTCCTGCTTCATGGAAGCTTTTTTCTTCTCATAATTTCCCAGCATAAAGGCAAGAGGTAAGTGCTCGACCGAGGTCCCAATACTAGAGACCTGCTCCAGGGCCTCACGTCAGAGAGCCATAATGATGTGTACAGGTTCAGGCCTGGGGAAGCCCAGAGGTGTCGTTAAAGCCCAGAGGAGTCTCACACTCATTGGCTCATCATCACATTCTCCATCTCAACATCCTAAGGAAAATTATAGAAATAATGATGTATTCAGAAGTCTAAGGGGTTCCCACACAAAAAAGGGGGAGGGAGCATAAGAGGTACCCAAAGCACCATATGGGATAAATGTTGGCGCTGACAGGGTTGGTGCTAAAAGAAGGAAACATGAGGGGCAAAAGTAACCAGAAGCCCTTGTATAGGTCTGGCTAATGTGGGGAACAGTGTCCTACCACCATTGTGTTGGGACAAAGCCATCCTTTTCTGCTCCTCCTCTAAGAAACCTTCCTTGATCTTTCTTACTTTCTTACTTCCCTCTCCCCAGTGAAAGTGATTTCTGCCTCTTCAAATTTTTCATTAGCACCATGATTTTTTTTTTAAAAATTATCTTATTCTCCCTATTATCTTGGTTATGTATGCACTTGTCTTCCTCCTTTCCCCATTAGATTGTAGGCTTCCTGAGAGCTGGGCATGTTATCATAATTATCTTTGCATTATCACCAATTAATATAGAGCCAGGCCTAGGGCACAATAAAAGCCTTTAAAAAATGTTGAATAGGGTGGAACCAAGATGGCGGAGGGAAAGTAGTGACTTGCTAGAGCTCTCCCCTAAACCCCTCCAAATACCTACAAAAAAAGGCTCTAAACAAATTCTAAAGCAGCAGAAGCCACAAAAAAACAGAGTAAAACAAATTTCTAGCCCAAGACAACCTGGATGGCTGATCAGAAAGGTATACTGGGCCGGGCTGGGAGAGGAGCGCAGTTAGGCGTGGGAGCGCAGGCCACAGCAACCCTGGAGCAGGCCTCAGAGGATTGAATTGTGGGCAGTTGTGGCAGTTTCCAGACTTCTCAACCCACAAACACCAAAGACAACTTAGAAGGTCAGTGGGAAAAGTCTGACTGAGGTGAGAGAAGAAACTAGATCTCAGCTGCCCCGAGGGCAGCGACTGGCTTCTGAGCTTCCCGCCCACAGACTGAGGGGGAATCCAGTGGCTGATCAGAGGGGGATTGCAAGAATCTCTTTGCCAGGGCTGAGGAAGAAATCTCTTGCTTTGCCTGTGCTTGGATCTGAGTCACAGTTCTGAGGAGCAGTCCTGGGGCGAGGAAGAGAGCTGGCCAGGAGGAGCGCTGGCATGGTGGGGTTTGTTGTGGTGGTAGAGAGGAAACACCTTACCCCTAATCATAGCACCTTGGAAGAACTGACACTTTTTAGGTCCCTAGAAGTATCTCTGAAAACAGCTGTACAAACCCCTGAAGCTTGGGACAGTAGCCACATTGGAAACAGACTCTTACCTTAACAAAGAGTTTAAAACTCAAGTAATTGGTTGAGATCACGAGCAAGCAGCTCAGAAAGAGTCAGACTGTATTATCTTACTTTGGTGACAAAGAAGATCAAAACATACAACCGGAAGAAGAAAACAAAGTCAAAGCTCCTACATCCAAAACCTCCAAGAAAAATATGAATCAGTCCCAGGCCTTGGAAGAGCTCAAAAAGGATTTTGAGAAGCAAGTAAGAGAGGTAGAGGAAAAACTGGGAAGAGACATGAGAGTGATGCAAGAAAATCATGAAAAATAAGTCAACAGCTTGCTAAAGGAGACCCAAAAAAATACTGAAAGAAAATAACACCTTAAAAAATAGCCTAACCCAAATGGCAAAAGAGGTCCAAAAAGCCAATGAAGAGAAGAATGCCCTACAGAACAAAATTGGCCAAATGGAAAAGGAAGTGCAAAAGATTACTGAAGAAAATACTTCCCTAAAAATTAGAATAGAGCAATTGGAAGCTAGTGACTTTATGAGAAATCAAGACACTGTAAAACAAATCCAAAAGAATGAAAAATTAGAAAACAATGTGAAATATCTCATTGGAAAAACAACTGACCTGGAAAATAGATCCAGGAGAGAGAATTTAAAAATTATTGAACTATCTGAAAGCCATGATCAAAAAAAGAGCCTAGACATCATCTTTCAAGAAATGATCAAGGAAAACTGCCCTGATATTTTAGAACCAGAGGGCAAAACAGAAATTGAAAGAATCCACCGATCTCCTCCTGAAAGAGATCCCCAAAGGAAAACTCCTAGGAACATTGTAGCCAAATTCCAAAGCTCCCAGGTCAAGGAGAAAATATTGCAAGCCAGAAAGAAACAATTCAAGCATTGTGGAAACACAATCAGGATAACACAAGATTTAGCAGCTTCAACATTAAGGGACCACAGGGCATGGAATATAATATTCCAGAAAGCAAAGGAGATAGGATTACAATCAAGAATCATGCACCCAGCAAAACTGAGTATAATTCTTCAGGGGAAAAAATGGTCATTCAGTGAAATAGAGGACTTTCAAGCATTCTTGATGAAAAGACCAGAGCTGAATAGAAAATTTGACTTTCCAATACAAGACTCAAGTGGAACATGAAGAGGTAAACGGGAAAGAGAAATCATAAGAGACTTATTAAGGTTGAACTGCTTACATTCCTGCATGGAAAGATGATATTTGTAACTCATGAGACCTTTGTCAGTATTAGGGCAGTTGGAGGGAAAAAATTATATGTATGTATATATATTTATATAGATAGATGGATGTATGGATAGATAAATAGACAGATAGAGGGCACAGGGTGAGTTGAAAATGAAGGGGTCATATCCGGAGAATAAAAATGTTGAATAAAGGGCAGTTAGGTGGTACCATGGAGTCAGGAGGACCTGAGGTCAAACCCAGCCTCAGAGAATTGATGCTTACTAGTTGTGTGACCCTGGGCAAGTCACTTAACCCCACTGTCAAGACAGAAAGAAAGAAAGAAAGAAAGAAAGAAAGAAAGAAAGAAAGAAAGA